>NC_142013.1:95920851-96102518 GCF_049901735.1 Notechis scutatus | reverse complement strand
TGTTTTGGGGTATAGTTCACATTAAGAATATATGCCTTTGGTGAATATGACAAATTTAAGTACATCCTACTTTATTATATATAATGATAACACATTAGATGAAGGAGTACTGAGAAATAAAAAATATTCTTGAGAAATAAATATGTGATACCAAGAAGAATTTATACTGAGTGGTCCAAAGACAAATGTTCATTTCAGTTCACCCTATCCATTTTTTTTTCCACAGAATCACCCAATGTTCAAATTATAGTATAAATTATTCATTTTACTATACACTGACCCATTTGATCATTTCAAATACTGAACTTGGTTTTCCTTCAAAGAGTTTGATGATTCCATGTTTTACAGTTTAATTACTTTTATGTACATTTGTTTTCTAGGCAATCAGATATTTGAACAATGATATTATTTAGATTAATTTTCCATAAGCATTTTCTGCAAACATGGATATTATTGCACTAAGAAGATATTGCATTTTGCAGTTATTAATATTAAAGATAGTATTAAAAATAGCCAGATGAAGTTTTTTTAAAAAAATGGCATTAAGTAAAAGAGCAGTAGTATTTGACAAGATTATTATATTAATGAAGAAAGAAAGCATGCACCCGATATAAAATGGCTGAATTTAAAATGCCGCTTCCATATTATCAACAAAATTGAAATCCCAATAATATAGCAGTATATTATTGGGGCTTTAGAGTTTACAGATTAGTTCTGAGACATAGCTCAGTATAATAGAGGAAATACAAACTTCACACAAATCACAAATGATCGACAAAATGAGTTCAGAGTCATTGTACTGAATTATAGAGAGCTAAGTGTGCATCCATACTGGATGAAACCTTTGGTTCTCACTGAAATGGGCCATTTTGGAAACTTATAGGTGACTCAGTTCAATTCTAAAGTTACTTTGAAAACTTCAGGCTCATTTTTCAGGGACATAGTCAGGGAGTTTGCTAATGTTTGATTACTTTTTCCAATCAAGTAAGGGAGATGGAAACAAAGGGGTTATAGCTCTTGAGTGACAGTTCTAATCTTCTGGGGATTCATTTTATCATGGCTCTTTTTTAACTACCAATAACAGGGTTAATGAAGTAGTTCAGAAGAAGCTTAATCAACTATATTCCAATCATTGTACTCTCTCTCTCTCTCTCTCTCCCTCCCTCCCTCCCTCCCTCCCTCCCTCCCTTCCTTCCTTCCTTCCTTCCTTCCTTCCTTCCTTCCTTCCTTCCTTCCTTCCTTCCTTCCTTCCTTCCTTCCTTCCTTTCTTTCTTTCTTTTCTTTCTTTCTTTTTCTTTCTTCTCCTTGGGACCTGACAAACAACAACAGAACCTAGAAAGGGCTCATGGAAAGCTCAAAATAAGAGATGTCTCTTAAACTACACAACCAAGTCTATACAGTCCAACCCTTCACACTGGCTTGACAATTGTTAATGCAGGAGAAAAAAAGTTAGTCTCCTCTTACTAAAGCTACTGACAAAAAAGGGACCATGGACTGAGGAAAACAGCTTTTGGAAATCACTTGGATTCATTTTCTTCATCCTCCAAGATTTATAATGTAACATTGAGTTGGGTTCTTAAATTTCTGAAATTAACAAATGTTCCACCATTTCCTTTGTACTTGCATTGCCTGAAAGGAGGGAATATTGATAATATTAAGACACTGTTCAGATAAAGTCATATAATACTTACAAAAAATTTCCTCAAGAGGAGATAAAGGAAACCATTTATTTTACAAAAAACAACAACAATCCATATGTTGAAGATTCCCTTGTACAGGTAGTCTTCAACTTACAACAGCTTGTTTACTAACTATTCAAAGTTAAAATGGCATTTAGTGTGATTTATGACCATTATTCACACTTACAACCATTGCTGCATCCCCACAACTGACTCCTATTTATGATGGCGGCGGTGTCCTGGGGTCATGTGATCATATTTGGTGACCTTTTGACAAGCCAAGTCAATGGGAAAGCCAGATCCCCTTAACCACTGGGTTACTAACTTAACAACTGCAATGATTCATTTAACCACTGTGGCAAGAAAAATGGCGCAAAACTTACTTAAAAAATGCCTCACTTAACCACATAAATTCTGGGCTCAATTGTGCTCATATGTTGAGGACTACCTATACTATGTGATTCAGTAATTCCTAAAATTTACAGTGAACACATTGCTATGCTTTTTTTTTCCCAGAAGAAATGTAATTTTTCCTCTTTTTAAGATGAAGGTCTCTCTATGACTCCTGAGAACAAAAATAAAGAAATCTTAAAACTGATTTCAGTATATCATAATTTCTCATCCTCTGAAGTTGATGACTTACATGGGAGCATCTTATAAATTTCAGCCTTGGTGAGGCATCTTTCTGTACTCAATTCTATTCTCTCTTCTTATTGCTATCAGAATAATCAGATTTTCTCTAAATAATATGTTCTCATATCTAAAGCAATGAATGTGAACTATACATGCTTGACCCAAACAAATTAAATGCTTCAAGACAGTATTAAATGAAGACTTTGACTCCAAAATGGAAATTGTGAGGGAAATACAGAGTTTATATAGAGATTTCTGTAGACTTCTTCCAAAATAAAAATTCAAAGAGTTTCAATAGAATATACCGTATTTACCAGACTATAGAGCGCATCGGAATATAAGCTGCACCCACTAAATTTTAAAAGAAAAAAATATTTTTACATATATTAGCCACACCAGACTATAAGCTGCAGATATATACTTTGTGAAATGAGATATTTACACAGAAAGATTTTGTAAATGTTTATTTACATACCTTAATTGTTTCCAAACGGTGCCTGTAACACAACAGTAAAATGGCTGATCGAACAAAACAGAAAAGTCATTAATGTTTTTATTCATCCTCCTCCTGTGCACTGAAACCACTGAAGTCGTCTTCTTCAGTGTCAGAGTTGAAGATCCTCAGAACATCTCCGTCACACACCTTTTCAGTCTCTTTGTCGGTGTCACTCTCAATGTCACTTTAATCTCGAGGCACAGTTACCGATGAAGTTGCGCTGTTCTCTCCACGCAGCAGTCCAGCCTTTCAAAACCCCTTGGTGATCATGGATTCTTTCACACTGCTCCAGGCTGTTAGGATCCACTGGCAGACCTCAGAAAAGAATGCTCTTCACATGCAACCAGTTCTTGTGAATGATTTCTCGCCGCTGGTCATCCAAGCCTCCCACTCACCTCGGAGTGCCACTTTAAATGCACGATTCACACTGATGTCGAGTGGCTGCAAAAACTTAGTTGTACCTCCAGGAATCACAGCTGGAATTGAGTTTGTTCTCTTGATGGCTGCTTTCACAGAATCTGTTATATGGGCCCTCATACTGTCCAAAACAAGCAATGATTTTTCCAGTGAAAAAATCCTCCCGGGCGCTTACTGTAGCACTCTGTCAGCTATTCAGTCATTAGGCTTTCTATCATCCACCCCTTTTTGTTAACTTTAATGACTATGCCTTTTGGGAGTTTTTCTTTTGGCATAGTCATCCACTTAAAAATCACCATCGGTGGAAGCTTCTGTCTGGATGTGATGCAGCTCAAAACACACGTGAAATGTGTTCTCTCGTGGCCAGTTGTTTTCACCATAATGGATGATGCTCCTGTCTTGTTAACAGTTCTAGTTAGAGGCAGGTCAAACATTAAAGGTACTTCATCCATATTTATAATGTCGTCTGGTCCGATGGAATTCTCAGCTAGTTTTGTTTCAATAAATTTGTGGAAGTTTGAAACTTGGAAGGGAGTTGCTGACAGACAGTTTCTGACAGACAGTTGCTGACAGACAGTCGTCCGCGCCCTGATGGACAGATCTTTTTGTCTCATAAATCTACAACACCATGACAGTCCACCTTTAAAATCTTCAATACCCATTTCGCTGGTGATTGTTTTAGCTTTCAGTCAGATCTGCACAGTGGATACACCTCGGCCATCTGCTCTCTGTATGTTCATCCAGTCCTCAAGAACGTTTTCAAGTTTAGGCCATCTGCTTTTATGACCTCTGAAAGCCTTTGTTGTCCTTTGGCATTGAATCAGTTCTTCACGCTGCCGTCTCCAACGTCTCACCATTGATTCATTAACGCCAAACTTACATGCAGCAGCTCTATTTCCTTCCTGGATAGACAGATCAATTGCTTTCAACTTAAAAGCCGCATCATATGCTTTTCTTCATGTACTTTCCATGATGAGGGTGTGAAAAATATTTTGCATTCGTGCGTGTCGTGCTGCTTGCGTTGAGCATGCCAAAAACTACCGGTAGCGTCTTCTTCTTTGCATTGACCTCTTGCGTCTGTCACGTTTTTGCGCCCCCTGATGGCAGTTAGTGAAGAAAAATCTATAGATAAGCTTCATTGTTGTACAAGCCGCAGGGTTAAAAGCGTGGGGAAAAAGTAGTGGCTTATAGTCTGGTAAATACGCTATCATATTTTACACCCATGTTTCAGACCTATACTGTGCATATTTGCTATTTTTTAAAAAAAAACAAAACCCAAAACACTAAGATTAATTATGTACTTTATCTTAAAGTAAATTTTCATGTGAACTTAAGTCTCTCTTTTGACATATCTCTAGGAATTGTGAGAAAATGTGATTTCTGTAAAAAGTTTTTAGAATTTTGGAAAAAGCAATTTTGTACTGCTCCCCATTTTCCCAAGATTTCAAGAGCTTTTAAAAACCACTTTGATTGAAATAACAGAAAGCAAAGGAAACTATATAGTAATGCTTCTGGAGTTAAAAGCCAGTTTAGATGGTAAAGGCAATTAGTGTTGGAGTGAAATAAAAGAGGCATCATACCTTTGAAGCTTTTATTGTTGGCAAGTAAAATTGCCAAGTAAGGTAAATGTTGACTTTCACATTTTTATTTTCCAATTTAATGCCATGTATCTCTTTCTGTGGTAGCTAAAGAAATGCTGATACTTTTAGTTTTCCTTAAGTGACTCAGTTTGGTTTCTCACTGTGAGTTCCTAATACCGCATGACACCTTTAGCTGCTATTTCAGAGTATTATGGAATGTAACACCTCAAAGATTGCAGTCTCTTTTGCAACAGTGATTTCAGTCACCCCCATCCCTCACACACCAAAACAATTCTTTTGTGTCAAAATAAAGCATGGTCTCCCAGCTTTATTTAATATTTTTTAAATTTTATTTTTCAAGGTAGAATCTCCACCATATCTCTGCAGGTTCAGCTATATGCTTGCAAATACATTTTAACTTTCTGAATCAAGATCATATCACAATTAATTTGAAGAAAAATGTCAGTGACTGCATTTAAAGCACACGGTTCCATTATTATTTTGCCACATAAAATGGTCTCTACTGGGAACATCAAACAATATGATATGGCTTGGGAATCCTTCATCTGTCATCACAGATGTTCAGAAATGATCCAAGTAGGGTCTTTTATTTCTTTTTAAATTAATCAAGCCCAATAAAACAGTCTATTTACATTATGATATTATAATAGCAATACCACTTAGGCTCATCTACTGCTTCATAGTGGTTTACAGCACTCCCTAAGCAGTTTACAGAGTTAGGATATTGCCCCCAGCAATCTAGGTCCTCATTTTTCCAACTTCAGAAGGATGGAAGGCTGAGTCAACCATGAGCGGGTCAGGATCCAACTCCTGGAAGTCAGCAGAATTAGCCTGCAATACTGCATTTTAACCATTGCACCACCACGGCTCTTCAGCCTGTTCACATATAGGTTAAATACAGGAGAATTCCTGGCCTGAACACAAGAAGCAGCCTTTGTCAAACCATCTCCACCAAAAAGTTAAGATGGGAACTGAATAGCATATTACTTTAATTGCTGTTTTCCTTTTTTAAAAAGTTTTATATAAAACATTATTTCATAGTTCAGCTGAGTATATGGATGATGAAAGGCATTAGATTTTAGATCATTTTGGAGATATTCCACATGATGTAAAATAAAACTATTTTAAGAGCATTTTCAGTTATTTTTAACTCCTTAACTAAGAGGAGCCAAACATTCACATATGTCTTAAGGTAATAAGAATATGTGCCTTTGGTGAACATGACAAATAGAAGCACGTGCTATTTCTTCTTCTTCTTCTTCTTCTTTTTTTCTTCAGCGTTTGTCTCGCGCTCTGGCGAGGTCCGCTAATGTCCTTGAGTACTGCTTCCACGCCTCTCTGTCTGCCATGTATGTCGGGTCTGCCTTCGCGATCTCTAGATCGGCCTTGATCGTGTCCATCCAGCGTTGCTTAGGTCTACCACGCGGTCTCGCTCCTCCGACAGTCACCTTCATCGCAGATTTGATGATGGATTCTTCCTTGGCGCGACTCACATGGCCGAACCATCGTAGCACGTGCTATTTAATTATATATAATGATAACACACACTGAGGAATGTAAATCTTCTTGAGAAATAATTGAATTTAATATATTTATGTGGTGCTAGGGACCTTTTATAGACAAATGATAATTTCAATTTATCCTCTTCATTTTTTCCCCACAGATCACACTATGTTCAAATTATTATAGTTAAATTACATTTTTTACTACCTTGAATTGACCCATTTGATTATTTCAAATACTGAACTTTATTTTGGTGGGGGCTTCTTCTAAGTTTTTGATGATTCCACATTTTACAGATTAATTGGTTTTATACATGTTTGTTTTCTATACAATCAGATATTTGAACAAAGATACTGTTCGGATTACCTGTTCATAAGAATAAGAATGAAATATATTATTTGACAGGAATGCATTTTAAAATTTGGCACAGGCTTAGAATATGCTGCCTACTAGGAGAAGAATCAAAGAACATGTGTTTTCTCTATGTGTGCACCAGAAGGTAAAACAGAGAAATGTGATTTGAGATTAGCAATTCTATACAGAAACACCAGGCACAATTAACTCTTTAATCTGTAGCTATTCTCCACAATTTCATTGTTCCAGAATTTCCAGCAGAGCCTCAAAAAGACCTGCAAAAGATAGAAATTATAGATTTAATTAAATTTTGGATTGCAAAAAAACAACAACCAGATTCAGAACTGGAGACTGTATTTTCAGTATTTTGAAGTGGAAACCGAAGTGTGTGTATTTGTATTGGGATAGTGCAGTGCTTTATATATAAAAAAATAATAATGCTTCTACCTCTTTTTCATACTTGCCAAGCAGATGAATAAATCTGAAGTTATTTAGAAAAACTAAAAATAGTGGATGTCAGATAGGTTAAGCAACAGCTCACCTCACCTCCTCACCTTCCAAATTAAACTTCTTGAAATTTAAATTGAACCAATAACTTGGATTGTTCAAGGAAGCAATACTCTGTAATGGAAATTGACTTTTATGAATAACACCAAGTCCATTAAAACATAAATAAACACTAAGTGTTGTTTTCTCAAATGATAAAATGGGGAAGAAAGAAGGAAAAGTGAAATAGTACCTTTTAATATATATTTTTAATTAACAGAGTATTTCGGAATATGCATCAGAAGAGAAAGTGTGAAAAAATGGTAACCCAGACACCCAAATGACCTGAGTTTTCTGGAAGAGTATTTTTAACCACTTTTCTGGTATTTCCAGTATCTTTTCTACAACCACAAATGGTTACATATAGGTAAATTATGCTAGCTTCTGGATAAATTTTCAGACGCATTGTAACCCAACTTTTGGCAGAAAGCAGCCAGAATTGCAATAGTCAGAATATGTGGTAACATTAGAATAATGTTCCTAATGTATTTCAGAAAATGTTGTACACTACAGTAGGCATTGAAACAAAAGCTGTGTAGAACCTGGTGAGTGCCTACAGTTAATTTCACAGTGCAGAAAATGGGATATAAATATACTTTCAGGAGAAAATAAATATATCCTATCAATAAAGCTCTCCTCTCTAACTTGTTCTTTTCAAAGCTACCAGCCTTTTTCACACACTCAGTGAAAACCAGTACACCTGTTCAAATTACAAGGTGCATGCATAGTGGAAGGCACATATATTCATCCACAATATTCTTTTTCCAAAACTATTTGATGTATGATTCCTATTTTATGTGCTGTTGCTCTGGCTAAATATATAGCCCAGTGAAATGATGGAAAATATATTTATGACAGTTCCTTTTAGCTAATCTGTCATAACAGGAAAGCTTTTTTAAAAAAACAACCAAAAATCACTTAGTATTATTAAGGCAATAATTTATTATTAAACATCCTAAGCAGAACTAGTATTCATGTTATTTTTGTGTAACATTCCCTATGCCTCTTCTCTTTTGTTTCATTAATCACCCATAGTAGGTGGAAAGCTTTTTGTTCTCAAACTTTGAAAATGTCCCTGGCCCTATACAAGTGACAACACCATAAATCCATGCTAATAGTACCAGAAGGCCAATAAATATAGAGAGGAAGACAAAATATAGATAGAATTGCATTATGCAATTATTTTCATAGTAATGGAGAATGTATTGAAGGGATAATAAGAGAAGATATCAAAAATGAGTTGCTTGCTTCCTGCAGTGCGTTATTACCAC
Source organism: Notechis scutatus (assembly GCF_049901735.1). Classification (NCBI taxonomy): domain Eukaryota; kingdom Metazoa; phylum Chordata; class Lepidosauria; order Squamata; family Elapidae; genus Notechis; species Notechis scutatus. Next base: position 96,094,018 of record NC_142013.1, on the reverse strand, counting down.
CTGACTATCCTAGGCACTTTCTATGCACAATTACTACTGGGAAATGAAAATAAATAAATCATTGAAGCCAAGGGTGGGATTCAGTTTTTTTAACAACCAGTTCTGTGAGCATGGCTTAGTTGGTGGGTGTGGCTTGGTGGTCATGTGACTGGGAATGGTCACTAAATAAACTGTTGTAAGTCAAGGATTACCTGTACAAAAATACAAAAAGCTTCTTTGCTTGAAAAAAGCTTCCCTAAATACCAATCATTAGACAAAAAATACCTGTAAGCCAGAGTTACAAAACAGGCAGGGTGCCAGAGCACCTTGAGGAATGAAAGTAGTTAAAATGCTGTGATAACTATCAAGCAGCCAACTCTTGCTCATAAAGTGAAACCCTTTAGTAGAGAGGTCATTTAAGCTCTCCAGAAAAAGCACACCCAGGAAAAGCAATCCTTAGATCCATTTGCACCACTTAAAAATACCAGCTGGTCTCACTCACCTCACAAGATATGCTAAGGAAATCATCCAGATTTAAGGAAAGGTCACATGCCCCCCAGAAAGGCAGTAAAAAAAATCAGTGCCAAGCGTGCATCCTGCCTCTTGGAAATATATCTCTAAAGGACAGTGCCAGATAGTACTAAAGCAGTGAGGAAGACCCCCCTCCCCAGATAGAAAAAAGAAACCATGAGGCAAGAAAAAATTCAAACACAATACAAATAATTAAATCAAAACAGTGCTGCTTGTTGAAGCTGAATAGGGAAAATTATCCCATCAATAAACACAAGATTAAACATCACCAAGCACAGAATTAACCTTCACCAAAAACCAGTTTTAGACCAAAACTCAGTATCAAGATAACATGAAACATTAATATCATTATATGCTGCTTTGCTAAGACCACAGTTGGAATACTGTGCTCAGTTCTGGTCACCACAATACAAAACAGATGCTGAGATTGTAGAAAAAGTTTAGAGAAGAGAAACGATGAACAGAGGGCTATAGGATAAAACATATAATGAACAGTTGCAGAAACCTGATATGTCTTGTCTAACAAAGAGAAGGAGTAGGGGTGGCATGATAGTAGTCTTCCAATATTTGAGAGCTGCTACAAAGAAGAATGGGACAACCTATTCTCCAAAGTATCTGAGGGCAAGACAAGAAATAACAAACCTAAAACCCTAAAACTAAGGAGAAATTTCCTGAAAATTAATCAGTGGAATGGCTTCCCTTCAGAAGTTGTGGGTGTTCCATCACTGGAGGTTTTTAAGAGAAAAAAATTGTACAGCCACTTGTCTGAAATAATATAGGGTCTCCTTCTTGAGCAGGGTGTTGGATCAGAAAAACTCTTCAAATTCTGTTATTCTGTTATGGCTCCTGCCTACACATTTTTTAAAATCACAATTCAAGTGCAAAGCTGCAATTCTGTGTCTCAGCTGGTTACCCTTGTTGTATTTAGATGGAAGCCTGCTTTGGTCTCAGTGCCATGGCCACCATTTTGACTTTTTTCCTACCCTCAGGACATCCCTGTCAGCAATCAGAAAATAGCAATAGCACTTAGACTTCACAGTGCTTTATAGCCCCATCTAAGTGGTTTACAGAGTCAGCCTATTGCCCACAACAATCTGGGTCTTCATTTTACCAACCTCGGAAAGATGGAAGGCTGAGTCAACCTTGAGTGGTGAGATTCGAACTGCCAAAGGGCAGGTAGCCGGCAGTCAGCAGACGTAGCCTGCAATACTGCACTCTAACTGCTGTGCCACCATGATATCCTTCTACATTGCCCATGTTGAGAAAGTGGGGAAGGGGGATAAAGGGCAAGAGAACTGTAGGGTAAAGGGGCGTGGGAGAAAGAAAAACATTAACTTCCGAGTCTTCAGCACAGTAGAAGCAAAATAATATTACAGCCTCAACTTTCTACTTTTATATACTTAATATATACCAGCCATAGCAACAAACTTACCTAATCAGCAAATATCAAAATCATAGGTTCATTTTTTTTTCTATTATCAAGCACAAAATCCAGAAGCGGTTTCCAAATAGAAATAAAGTTGGATGTATTCTTTTCGTTGGTCAAAGCATTTCTGCTAGTTCCATCAGTTTTTTCGGTCATTCATTCATTGTTGGGATTAGTGTGTCTTTCCATTTTTGCACATAGAGTATTCTCACTGCTGTCAACATGTATAACAATGTGTAGAGCAACTTGCTGGTGTTCTGAGGAGAAATAGTTAAAACTGAACTTTTCATGCACTATTCATGGGAGGGCTTAAGACACCTGGGTTCTTCTAAAGGCATGTTGGGTGGTGGTGGTGGTATTGAACTATTTTTAGAACTTCTGATTTCTCTGACCCAAAATAACTACAGTTCATTGTTACTTGCATATACACACCATAAGTCTTGTGTTTGTGATCTTTGGCTAAGTATTCACATTGTTCCATCTTCCATATTGTTTTCAAAGAGTTTGGCACAGAACTCAAATGATATCACTGTATTACTTAGAGAGCTAAAATGTTCTGAAAAAGTTTTGTGCCTTATTTAGCATTAAATCAATTTTATTTATTATTAGATGATTTTCTGCTTTTCTTCTAGGAAGTGGTACACACACTCCTGCAATCTTTCACCAAAACAACAATTTTGTGTAATAGGTTGGTCTGAAAGAGAATGATTGTCCCAAATGAAGTAGTTGCTAATTAATATTACAATCACAACAGGACTTCTGTATTTGACTTTTTTAAAAAAAATTGGAGTGTAAAAATGTGACTAAAAAGTACTATTCTCTTTGTCACCATGGTAATATTTAGCTGTTTCCCTGGCAACACCATCAGTCATATTTGCTACAGAAACATTATATTAGTACAACCTTGTGGGTTTAAGCATATTTTGCATCCAATTAATAAGGCTGGATAATGATAGATAGAGGAAAGATGATGTGAGAGAGAGGGGGGGAGTGAGAGAGAGAGAGAAATGATAGAATAGATGAGTGAAATAGATAGATAGATAGATAGATAGATAGATAGATAGATAGATAGATAGATAGATAGATAGATAGATAGAGGCTAGAATAAATATATCACTATAATTATTACTTCCAATATTATTATATAGTAAAAATACACACATCTCAAAGTATATCATTTGGGGGGGGGGACCCATAAGAATCATGGGTTTTCCCTCAAAAAGTTTTAGACTTCCACCATCAGCTCAAGTTACAGTATAGTACTACAACATCTGGAATGATGACTAAGAACCATTGTTTGGACATATTTCCCTGTCTGCTTTATGAGACAGATCTCCAACTTGGCAGGGTGGATCTTTGGTGGAAATGTCTTCACTTACCTCCCCAAACCAGAAATGATTGGTGATAGCATGTATTTTGCATGTTTTCTGGTGAATTTCATTTGAACCCCAAAATTCTCCACACAAATTTGAGAAAGGGAACATCTAATTGTTTCCTCATCCCAAAGGTTCATTACTACACTATAAATATTGTACATTAAAAAGGTCCTAAGAAAGTACCTTTCTGGTTGCCAAAAAGAAACACCATTGTTTCAATAGGCACTGACTACTATGGTTGTCCTCATTCACTGTGTAGGGGGTGAAGCCTTCCAAATCACTGAAAATCTCATGGTATTTTTGAGTACCATGGCACTGTGGATAAAGTCCATAGTCAGGAAAGTAGGAAATTTTGAGAACCAGGATTGCAGTTCTCACCAACAGCAAATTATCACATGACAGAGGACACACTGGAAACATAGTTGAATTGAAAATTAAATGACCTTGCTTGCAAATACCCTGCTACATGGTCATAGCATGGACACAGTATGCAATTCTTGCATATGGTAAATACTCCACTCAGAAAATATGGAATATAGCTGCTGGTTAATTTAGAAATTATGGAGTCAGATGAATCAATATCCCCCCCGTTCTTGGAGAAATTTACTATATATTTGTCACTTCTCCTTTCTCATGGGGAAAGCAATGCTTTAGCCCCCTGACAATCCTAAAATGTAAACAATGATGGAATGATAACAGGCATTATTAAATTCATCTAAGACAGAGGTTTCCAAACTTGGCAACTTTAAGACTTGTGGACTTCAACTTCAAGAGTTAGGGTTAGGGTTAAAACTTAACAAGACTTAAAGTTGCCAAGTTTGAGGATCCCTGATCTAAGACAACATACAAAACTGCAACTAAAATATCTCTCTTGGAAACATTTTATAAATTTCTAATATGAATATTCCTGAAAAAGAAAGGAATTGAAACACCAGTTCTTAGGGTGATGAGGATGATTGCATTTAGTTCCTTATCAAATTTTGATCCCTACGATTATTGCTATTGATGTAAAATCAGCGTTTCATATGCTGCTCAACTGCATGCAATAGATAAGGATACACCTTCATGAAAATTGCGGCCCAATTTCAATTCAAACCTTCTGAACCCATATCAAAGAATTTGCTGATTCCTAGTTCACAACTGGAGGAGGCAGAAGAGAGGATTGGTTAGATATCAAACATTATGATTTTCACCCAAGAGACTGAATGAATTATATGAGTATGCCCCTTTATTTTATTCTTAAAACCTGAACTAATATGGTAGGGTAAACTGTCAGAGAATGACTGGCTAAAAGAACTTCAAGGCTGAGAGTCAACTTGAATGTGAGATAAATTAATGGATATGAAGGAGCAGAAGGCTAGTAATATGAGTCATCATAGTTACACTTTCAAATACCAGTTGGTGAAAAACAGGAGCCACTGAGTATCACTGCCATCATCTCTCTTTTTGACTTCTCACAGACATTTAAGAAACTGTCCCAGAAGCCTCTGGATATTCTTAGGCTTCCTTCTCCAACATCAAAAATAAGACTCCAATGGTACATTTCCCTCCTATCTGAGAGACTGATTCTTTCAATCTCAGTTGATTTTTTTAAAAAAATTTATCCTATCAAACTGAGTCCAGCCAGGATACTGGGGCATTCTGACCAAGATTTGTACTGTGCCATATTATCTATATCAGTACTAACATATATTTCATTCCTGAAATTAAATTAATGCCTTCTCTCCACAGAATAGGCATATTTTTGATATTGGACCCAGGTGGAGAATGAAACCTGCTTTTGCATTCTTACTAAAACCTTTGAGTGGTTAAAATACTTTTTTTTTTCATTCCAGGGTTCACTTGAAGGGTTTTTTTTTTTTCTTAGTCACAATATTTAAGTGGCCTTCACCATTAAAATTTTATACACTATTGTACAGCTGACAAGGTGAACTGAAATACATCATTGTTCCAGAAAAGGCTTTGAATGGTTTAGTGATATTGAGAAATAACCTATGATATATGAAAGAATTCCAAATCCAAAGACCTCTTTACTTTTCAATTTTTGGGGAAAAAAAGGTATGATGTACTTTTGTTTTCAAGTTTTATACGAACTAAGTTCAGGAATTGAAAAGCAAAAAAAAAAAAAAAACCTTTTCAAGCTGTCAAAGAGTTCACTGGAATATGCATGGGATAGATTTAAGGATGTATTCTAAATTATTAAAAGATGTGTTTCTATAATATGTAGAAGTAGAAAAATCAAAGCGCATCTATTTCTTTGCTGAAAAATTTCAGTGCTGGATTCACTGAGAATTGGTTTAAAAAAAAAAACTACCCAGTTTTTTACATCCCTCTCTAGCTCTAGAGACTTCAGCAAAGTCTCTGTTCTTGAAAGATTCAGCATGATAGTCATCCAAAGTCAAACAGTGAAGCTATCATATACATATGTCTACAAAGTAAGTCCCATGGAGTTCAATAAGCTCACTCCAAGGAAAGTTTTATGAGATTTCAGCCTCAATGAATTCTTGAAACATCAAATGTCAATATTCTTATTCATATTTCATGCTACCTGTCTAGTATGCAAGAACAGGGAATTATTTCTCTTCCTCCTCCTCCTCCTCCTCCTCCTCCTCCTCCTCCTCTTCCTCCTGTTCCTCCTCCTCCTCCCTCAATAAATGGACCAGCTTTTGTTTTTGCTTTTTTCTTCTTCCACCAAGACTGGCAGTAAAAAGTAGAGTTGCACTCCATATATTTGAATAAAGTCAGAATATGAGACTGGCTCTGATTTTTATCCAATTAGTTCAGCACAGTCTAAGCCAAAGGATTAATCATGAATTAATTTGAGTGCAATAAAAATTTAAGTAATGCATTCTGATTTTAATAATATTTGGATAAGACTGCTTTTATTTCTAATGCATTATTCTTGGATTATGAAAATGTCTACCATTGCCATAATTATTATTACTTCTACAATTTTGTGGGAATAATAATTACAAATTATATTGAATGAAATTTGTTTTCTGCGAGCTGTTTAGGCGCCCCCAACACAACAGTGAAAATGAATGGGAAAGTGCTTAAGTAGATAAGTAGGTGATAGATGATAAATCCCAGGCAAGCTTTGGAGATGGAGGTAGAAATATCCTTTCTTTTTCTATGGATGAGGAATAAAAAACTGGAAGTTTTCTTGTTTCCATGTGCATATATACCTATGTTAATGAAAATAAAACATCTTTTTTTACTCCTTCCTTCACAGTTTTTCTTTCCATTGAGTATGTTGGGAGGGATGACTGGAATGACAGATGATTGAACATGGCATATTTTGCCTAAATTGAGAAAAAAATGATGCAGAGGCAATTCCAGGAGGGGTTCAAGACAGGGACAAAAGGTTCAGATGCAATCTTGCAACATGGTGGTGCATGTTCTTCCCCTTTTGAATATTACCTGTACATGTAAAAGTGGGCAACACTTCTTTTTTTTCATTTTGATGAATGCCTTGGAATGCCTGGAGGTCTCTGAGAATATAGAATGAAGCCAGAAGTGTTGGTTTTATATTGCTCATTGAAATATGGCCATCAATATGTGCTAATATTTCCAGAGGCTCTTTTAGTTTAATTATATTTTGCCTTGTGGTTTTTTGATTTAGCAAACACTGACAAGGCTGTTTCCTTATGAAGCCTACTTTAATTAATAGCTAGTTAGAGTACGACTTTAAGCTCCCTATTGGACTACAAATAGCTTATAAAACAGCATATAAATGACACTTGATTGCATGGAAAATGACAACGAATCAGAAGCTTTTGTTTTCTCAAGAATCTTAAGAAGCGTATAATTAGTTCCCTATTTCACTATCAAATATAACATGCATTAGGAAAAATAGTTAAAAATTGGCATGACACTACCTAATTATCTTTACATGCTGGCTTTATCAATTTTCCTATATAATGAAGGAAAGTGCTTTCAACTTATCATTCACTGCCTACTGGACAAAACATGGAAATGAACTGATTCCCAGCATCGGTACAAAAAGTTCTATAAAGGAATGCAATCTGAGGTCAATACTGCCTGAAACCAGAGAACGCATTGGTTGTCATCTCCAGAGATCTGAAATTAAAAGTTATAAACTTTAATGTGACGAATACAATAAATGCATGAAAGGTAAGTAAATAAGTAAGTAAGTAAGTCAGTCAGTCAGTCAGATAGTCAGTCAGTCAGTCATATGAATGAGGTCCATATGTATGATAATCATTCATCCTGATGAAATATTTTGCTCTAAAGAATATTGTTCTGCTTTGTGTAGGCAAAATATTTTGTGGAATTGAGTCTCTTCAGCTTTACAAAGTGTCAAGGTGGTTGATAAATTATGATAAATCATGTTACTACAATGGAAATGGCTTTTATGTATTTGTTGTGTATGCACAAAATCCTCGTTTGACAAGAGAGGTGAATTCTATTTGCTTAGCAAGTTAGAAGAAGAGCTCAGAGATGCTTCATTGACTTGCTCCAAAGAGATGCTTTAGTTGAACCTTCTACAAAGTGAAGCACCTCTATGAAGAATTGAAGAGCCTCAGAATTAATGACATTTAAGTTTAATTAATTTCAAATGTAAATGAAATTAAGTCTTTGACAAGTCATTCAGAACCTAAGTATGTCTCTTGACCCAGACAGTTCTTTTAATCTTGGTCAATAATAGGAAGGAATACAACATAGTCTCAGAAAATTTAAAATAAATTGTATTGATGACATTAAAATAAAATGGACTGTAGACCTAACTGAAAAGAAAGGGTTGAATCGGGAAATTTAGTTGGCAAAGAGACAATTTGAGAATTCATGGAGATAGAATCTTGGAGATGAAACATAGGATGGTGGAACCAGATTGACTTCTGAGTTACCTTTAATCAAAGCATGAACTGCCAAAACAATTGCAATAGCAGGCTTTGGATATAGTAGAGAAATGGAATGTTTAAGTCTTTGGCCATCATCTGGGATGTATTATGAAAGTGAGACAAGGTTACTATAAATTGTCCAGCTCTAGAGTCAAGGTGAGATTAAAAAACTGACTGGCAGGAGATTGTAGTGCATTTTATGCAATGCTTGTAAGGTAGAAACAACTTTATTAATTGAGTTGCCATTTTTGCAGCTAGAGATTGTGTGCATTTCCAATAATTAGAGGAGGTTGCAAACAGATGGTCATTAAAATGACATCACTGGAGGGCAAAGACCCAAGATTTAGCCCTATTTGTTATCAAATAGTTGTGTCAAAATGATTGAAGGTTTAACACATATATTTTTCCTGTGTCATTTGTTATGAAGCCATTTGGTATTATGATCTTTGGGGCTTCTGAACCACAACAAGTTTTTAGGGATCTGCTTTAATTCCATGGATTATGTGTTCCTCTCCTAACAACCTTAAGAAAAAATAGAGGAAGATTTGGAATTAAATTACTCAAAAGGTAAGTCTTAAATATCTATGGAGATGTATTTTCTAAGGTTGTCTTGACAAGATCATTAGTGACATAGTCTTTGTATTACTATTCTGCGGAATTGTCCTTAGTACCTAGCAAACCACTATAATAAAGAAATGAAGTATATGACTCTGGCATGTTGGACAACCTTCAGCATGATGAGAATGTAGAATATTAACCTTATGTCCTATTAATGCGTATCAGAAACATTGCAGAGTCATGATGGGTAGATATGATTTATCTCCTGGCCTATCAAAGTTCTGCTTAGAAAGAGAAGTCATTTCCAGCTCTTTTTGAACTACAGAAGCATGAATTCTTCCACTGCTGAAGTTCTTTTTTTTATTAAGGTTATTTTCATGAAAAATACTGCTTTAGAACATTCAAAGAGAAATAAAACTGGATAAGCCTGGGGATATCAGCAGTAAGATAGACAAGCTCTTTTCTAGTTTTAAGCTTTTTTTGTGTGTGTGTGGGGGGAAATCTACCACAAACTCAGCAGGATAACCGGCCCATACAGGCATTTCACCATTTTGATATTGCAAGAAAATAATAAAGTCAACCCTTTAATCACACCTATAGGAAAGTTTCATTCACTTTAATCTTACAATAGCTCTTTTGCTTTCAAAAGCAGAAGAAAAATTATGTGTGTGTGTGAATGTGTGCATATGTGTCTCTGTGTGTTATGCATTCCATACTTGCATTGTACATTGTCTCTTGTATTTTTTTACTTTAATCTATAAATGTGAATAGTTTTATGTCACATGAAGAACTGACCTGCTTTTTTCTTTTTCTTTCTTTTTCCTCCCTCTCTTCCTTCATTCTCCCTCCCTCTCTCCCTCCCTCTCCCTCCCTCCCTCTCTCTCTCTCTCTCTCTTCTTTCTTTTGATTGTGAGTACTTTCAATGACATGAAAGAATAATGGTTATCAAAATGTTTGGGTGTCAAAAACGTTTCCAATATGAACACAGAATATAAAACAGAGTAATCTGGTTGAAAGAAACTTTGGAAGTTTTTTAGTCCAGCCTCTTTTCTCAAGCAGGCAGCCACTATACCATTCCAGACAATGGGTGTCCAATTTCTTATTTAAAATCACCAGTGATAGAACACCCACAAATTCCATTCCACTGATTAATTGTTCCCATTGTCAGTAAATTTCTATTTAGTTCTAGATTGGATCTCTCTTTAACAATCTTCCACCTGTTACTTCTTGTCCTGCCCTTAGATGCTTTGGAAAATAGACCAATCCACCCACCCCTTATGACAACATCTCAAGTACTGGAAGAGACTTTCTCTTTGTTGGACAAGACATATCTAGTTCCCTTAATTGTTCCTTGTATGATTCATCTTGTTATTTATGACTGTTATTTATGAAGATGAAGAACACTACAAAATCTCCAGCCAAACACTACTTAAAAATCATGTTACTATTTTGCTTATTTACAACAACAAAAACTTTGTTCCATTAAGCATTATGTTGCATTCTGAAAAGGAATGGAGATGTAATTATTCAATTAAATATATATTATATTCTGATCAACTTCTAAAAATTGTAGGGCTTTTCTGATACTAAAAATAAATATATGGAGTCTTCAGTTAGTGTCAACACTATTTACCACACATCAGTATTTCCAAAGATCTAAAAGAAATTCACACATGTCAAAGAATATGGAAGAGTGATGATGTCAAGTCAGAGTTCATATAAGTATTTCAAATAAAGAGAAACAGACTTCTGGCATGTCAAAGACATTGACAGTTAGAAGGGGGTCAGTATGTATAAACCGGTTTCTCTATTTAATGTGACTCTTCATATATCTTCAGTTATTGTAATGGTACAGCTAGGAATAGGGATGCGGTGGCTCAGTGGCTAAGACGCTAAGTTTGTTGATCAGAAATGTCAGCAGTTTGGCAGTTCGAATCCCAAGCACTGCATAATGGAATGAGCTCTTGTTACTTGTCCCAGCTTCTGCCAATCTAGCAGTTCAAAAGCATGTCAAAAATGCAAGTAGAAAAATAGGGACCACTTTGGTGGGAAGGTAACAGCGTTCTGTGTGCCTTCAGCATTCAGTAATGCCAGCCACATGACCACAGAGATGTCTTCGGACAGCCCTGGCTCTTTGGCTTTGTAACGGAGATGAGCACCGCCCCCTGAGCCAGAAACGACAAGCACATATGTTCGAGGGGAAGCTTTACCTTACAACTAGAAATAAAGTATTACCAGGTAAGCTCAATGCCTACTACAAAGAACTGATGCAGATTCTTATTTCTACCTCAACTGCTCATCATGAAGGGTATATTGTTGGGAACCTTAGCTTCAGGTTGCAGTAAATAAAGAGACTTTACTCTTCTGTGACCTTCCTGAGTTGCAAACAGATCTGGTTGATGAGGATTGGGAAGAAAATTTAAACTGCACTTGTTGCTAGTCTGCTTCTGGATGAAATTCAAGGTACTGGTGATTATCTATAAACCTTATGTGATACCAGGTCATGTTATATGAATGACCATCTATATCCTTAGGTTTCTGCCTAGCCAATATGTAATGGCATAATTGACATGCTGTGGATTCCTTGAGTTAAATTATGCCATGTATCAGGATCCAGGAAATGTTCTTTCTCTATGATATCACTTGGCCTTTAGAATTAGATTCTTCCTGAAATCCACAATTGGTGCTCCATTTTTTTTCCTCCCAACTAGTAAAAGGGATGAAGTCCCTTTGGGAGTATGTTTGTTACTTTTTTAAAACCTGCATATTGTTCCAGATCCCATCTTGTTTTGGTTTATGTTGGTTTCTAGCTTATTATTTGAGAACCACCAAGAGCCAACTGGGAGATCTAGAAATTGAATTAAATAAATCAACAATACTTCAGAAGATCTTAGGTGTTCCCAAACCAGATACATCTGTAGCTGAAGGCAAAAATCTATACTAGAATTTGCAGAGATAAACCAGGATTATCACTCTCCTCTGTCTAGCATTGTTATTTTCAAATTCCTACATTTCATCTCTTTTGTGTTACAAGTTTTCAATCTCCCTGTACTGGAAAAAGGCTCTAGAATGGCTTAGGTGTTATGGTGTCCATGGGAAACATAGATTTCTCCAAATGATAATTAGCCCAATTAGTCTAATACAAATATGATCTGGTCTGATATAATGACTTTCTTCTGAATGTTCTTGTTGAAAACAATATTACGTAGGCAAGCTTCTTTTCTAAGAGATTCTGTTTGATTTGCATTCTGTCTGATCTCCCATTGTCTACTCAAGCTTGATTAAACTGCTATTCTCATCAAGCAATTGTGTGGGTATGAATTTAAAAGCTGAAATAGGACATATACCTTGTTCACATCTCTAGGAGGAGAATGAATCAATGGAAATTCTCCATTCCAGATGTTTTTCAGCAATATGACAAGTTTTTCCAACATGAGTCTCTCATTATGTTATTGAACATAGAGACAGTGAGGGTGTTGGAAAGATTGCCCCAAATAATCACTCATTGTATTCTACTTCTGGAAACATTTATTTGGCTAAGGATGGTAAACATCAATCTTCTCAGCTCCAGTTGGTGTAAAAAAAGTGTCCAATGGCTCTGCTTTAGATGACTCAATATTAATGGGCTGGGGAGATTAATCTGATAAAAGTGCTCACATTTACTCTGACTTGGACTGCACTTGCCAGATTTAAAGGAAGTGATTGGATCATTTTGTGATGTTCTCTGGACCTTATTTAAGCTTATGAAAAACAGGATTGTTTGTAATATGATGATTAAAGTAATCCTCTATAATTCTGTAGGCTGGATCTAGAACCTACATTAACTCTTCAATGGCCAAGAAAGACATGTATTAATAGATATGAGAAATGATTAATGCATCTTTATGGGAGAGGATTATATTTCTGCTTTGTGCATCCCTTGATTTGTCTATTTCACTGTTCTGGCATTTTATCTGGCATTCAGTCTCCTATGTTTGGGTAAGACCCACAAAAAGTTATGTGCAAACAATTTCAGAAATTCTTAGAATTTCTTCTTTCCAATGCAGGCTTGAACAAGTTATTGTAGATGTTTTGGACCAACACATACTGTATATCAATAGCAAGAAAGTCATCTGGAAAGCATCATTCTAACTATTCCTGATACAGAAAATAACTGCAGTCTGTGCATCCACCATACAAACATTCTTTGTGGAAAGGTGCTAACACCTGTACTATCTTCCTAAGCCTCATTTTTATGTGTCACAGACCCTTACAATCATGGCCATGCTGCTTGCAGATAAACTGTGTTGAACTTTTCTACCATTTTGAAGAAGAAAGAAAGCTAGAGCTATGCTTAAATTGGAATAAATTCCCAAGTTTTTAATAAGAAAAATGAACTAAACATGAGTGTGTCTGCATGAATTTCATGCAATCCTTTAATAGCAAAGTAAACAATCTATTGAACAAACACAAAGTAAAAGACAGAGGAAATTCAAAGCCTCCTGCTTCCATGCTGCTGTAATTAAATCATATTCAATATCAGCAATCAAGTCCAGTCCTAAGATTCATAGATATTTTTACCTTGAAGTAATATTAATTCAAGAGACCTCTGCCCAATGAAGTTCTTCTTCAGACTTACAGAACATTGTGTCATTTCTTTAGAATTGGTGTCCTCTGACCAGCTGAGTTTTTCTTAGATTGCTATTTCCCCTTCTTCAGAGACCTGTCATTCCTTTCTTGACTGTGAGGAAAGAATCCTCACATTATACTGTACTATCATTATACTATTAACAATACTCAAGGGTTATAACATCCTATCTTTTTTTAGGCAATAGCATTCAAGGTTATTCTTTTAAGAACTACTGCTAGAAATGAAAACTGAGAACATCTGAAATTCAAATAGAATCTGCAATACACATTATCTTACGATGATGGCACTATGAATTAGTCAAAATATATTCTTCCCCAAAGTATTCAGTAATATTAAACTTTAATTAGCTGGGTCAAATTTCAGTGAATAGAACTCTTTTTTTTTTTTACCCAAGAATGGATTTTTATAATATTTCTTATTGAAGTTTAGAAATACAAAGATAAAAAACTAATGCAAACTAATGAAAATATTTAAAAAAGAAAAAGTGCAAAAAGAATAAAAAGCAGATGGGAAAAGGGGAAAAGATTTAAAAGGAAAAAGATATTCATATTTCGTTTCTTTATGCAATACCTTGTCATTTTCTTTGAAAATAAAAGCCCTCGTCTTCCTATATCTTCTCTCATATGTATAAACAAATCTTTAAATTCTCATTATTCAAACTTAATCAAGAAAAAAATCATTAAAAGCAAAACAAAAATTTAAAAATATTAATATTTAATCCCTTCAAATGATTTATCCTAATTAATGTATTATCTTCTGTTCATCAACTCTCAGTCTTAATACCATAACAATTCCCTTGAGACCAGAAGCAATAAAAAAAGGAAATAAAGATGACTTAACAATATGTGTCAAATATCCTTAAATTCTTACAGATTTAGACTAGAATAACTTTATTGTCACTTTGAATGAACACTAATTGGCATACATTAAAATGAAATTTTGTTGCATGCAGCTCTCAAAAGTCACCACTTCCAATATGCACATATGTCAAAGAAAATACATACATACATACATACATACATACATACATACATACAATATGCATATACCCACATACCCACATATATTACATTACACAGAAAAACAACATAGTCTAGTTTGGATATATACATGTACATGGCAAGAAAAACTAATCTTGTGAGTTTACTAGATGGATGGCATAGGGAACAATCTTTTCTGCTTATTTAGGTAAAAAAAAATGTTAAAATTTTAAAATGACATATATTTTCTTTCACTGTAGGTTGGAAGAAAAACACCCAAGAGTAAATAACTTGTCCTTCTGGACATTCTTAATGTCCAAAAAGCAATTTACAAGCCATTTCCAATAAAAGTGATTAAGTGTGAAAGTAGGAAAGATGAGCATCCTAATGAAAGTTTCCAAACCATGGCTTTGGTAAAGCTGCCTGTCTCAACTCCCGGGGCTCTAAAACCCATAGGAGATCATCACTTCCCAATCCCATCAAGGAGAGCAACTGTAAGGAACACTTTGGGTGATCCCAGGTACCTTCCTTTATTAGGAGAAGAATCCAGAGAGCTAGTTTCCACCGCCGTTGTAGGTTTTGCTAAAAGCAGAGCCCTCTTAGTCCATCATTGGTTCCCCCGAAATTCCAAGAATTAATTGTATTTTTTTTATTTTTTGAATGATGTGGAGAACATTTCAGAAATTAAACCTGCTCATTAATAAAGTCATCAAAATAGATATTTGGAATATATTGTTGTGCTTGCTTTACCAACTTAAGGCAGGCAAAACATCATTTCTCCATATTTCTGATGTAACTTTGTAACAATAATGACACATTTTGCCATTTGGTGGCTCCTTTTCACAGATAATCAGATGCAGCATTTTTCCTCTATTCCCTCATCATCAAGAAATGGAGCCCAAGAGATTCAATTAAACATTTTATCATTGTTTTTAACTGGAATAATATATAATGGGACTTACTTGTCCTAAAAGGGCACTGAAAAATGCCATGTTTCAGTAGGTCATGACTACTAAGAAGCAGAGCTTATGTTTTAATTCTGTCTTGTTATCCTATTATTTATAAGGTGGATGAGAAAAGAGTTCTGTTTTTCAAAATCTTATTAGAATTAAGGAGTATTCCATTGTGGCATGAATGACTAAACAAATGGAGGTCCTGATATGCTTTATTTTCTCTGCCTTTCTCTTCCTTTTCTCCCCAATGCTAAATGTTGTTAAGGCCACATGGAAAACTTTATGATGATGTGTAGGACTCTCTTTAATAAGCTGGATCAGAATTCACTAACAGGTCCACCTGAAAAAGAAATAAAATTTAATGGTCCATAATCCTTTTACTAAACTAACAAAATATAAAATATACTCGAAATCATCAAGTCCTTTGGTAATAATTTTATTCAAAAGAAATGCAACAGTATTATTAACATATGCCAAAGTAATCCAAAGGCCTGGGGTAGCTGGAAATGCTACAAAGTATGACACAGTATGACACATACAAAGTATGACACAGAAAAGAATGAAAGTTTACTCCTATTTGTTCTATATCTGCTTCTTGTCTTTTCAAAGGCACAAGGGAAAACAGATTGTACCTTTATGTCAAAGAGATGCCAAGCTAGGAAACTGTAAGAGGCAGTGGGAGTACAGCAGTAAAAACAAGTCCAGGTATTTGGTTTATGCACACAAAACTATCCTTTCCTTAGAAAGTTTAACTCATTATCAATAGACACATATACTGCATCAGACCAGATTCTCCATGTCAAATTTCTTCCAGTTTTCTAAAATGTTTCTAGAAGATAATTTACTCCTCTGGGACAAATCTGTTTTCTCAGAGTCTCATGTTTCTGAGTTGCATTACATTTAGAGCTAGTCTTGACGCAACCCTGTGCCAATGCCAATTTTCTAAGCCCACTTGGCATATTTCTCATGCAAAGGAGAATGGCATCAAGCAGATGCAATATTCAATACATCTGGCAACATATTTAAGAAACTCTTTAGCCCTTTGCTGAAACGGTATATCACTAGGATACAAATATGCATATGGTTTGGCATATGGGCAAAATGGTATTTTAAATGTTGTACCATCCACATGAGACACTTACATTCTTAAGTGCTTTATAGCAATCTGAACATGCCTTCCATCGTGTTTAAATCAGTTCCAGGATTTAGCAGCTGCATTTTGACTTCAGGCAACAGTTTGTATCACAAAATGTTGTTGTTTTTGCCCACCAATCTTGTCGCCTTTGTGGCATTGCATATAACATTTAATTCCTCCAGTGCCTCCCGGCTTTGCATCCCATTTTGACGGTATCACCCCCAAAACAGACTTGCACTGGTTATCACAGAGAAAACTTCCCAGCACCACCAATTCTATAAAGAAAAAGGTAAAGTCTTTTTCAAGTCAGGATGTGTTTACAGAAATCTCAATGTGGCTTTTCTTGGTGACAATGTAGAAGTAATTGGTTAATGCCTCCTGCCAAGATTTTGTTTTAATTTCTCTTATTAGCTATAATCTTGCTATTCCAGAAAAAAAAAAGCTCCCATCCAAATACTAATCATGCCAGACTCTGCTGAGCTTCTTAGCCCAGAAAAAGTCACTTTCTAAATGTTTACCAGTGGCCAAATATTTGATTTACCTAGTATTGAGAACCATGTGTCCAACTGTGTGGTCTGAAGTGCTGAAGTAAATTTATTTACCTTCACCAATGAATTTAGTCTCCAGAGTGAGTCTTATGGAGGTGAAGTTTGCTAGTACCTCAAAATCAGTTCACGTTCATTCATTCACCACTCACTCATGCACTTTTGAGCAACTCTAAATTCTGGATGATAACATTGTATAGAATAAGAATCATCAACATTAAGGAATGTTTTCTGGGTCCCTCCTTCTTAATCAGCAGGATCTAGAGCAGGCCTACTTTGACTGACCTGACTGGAGAAATGGAAAACCATGGAGACAGGCCATCTTTCAAATAGCTAGGTTCTATGTCATGAAAACGTGTACGCCATGAAAAACTGTATAGGTGATAACCAACTCCTTGAATTACACCGGTCCGGAAGCCACCTGGTAACTCACAAAAGAGTGATCATACATGCACAAATTGTGACATATCTATCATTCCCTGTACTCTGCAGGTATAATTTTTGAGTTGTCTTCAGGGGTTGCCCCATTAGAGTAGCCTACTCAAGAGATGGCCTAGTCAAGAGGAAATGCAGATGGCCCACTAGATTAATCCGTGCAAAGGTCTATTGGCCGCAGCAGCTGTGAGTCTAAATGTTTCCCCTTATTACACACTAATCCTGCAATCTCACAACTAAAGAAAGAAAATCCCCAGAACCAGGGGATCAAACAAAGCCACTCATTCTTGAGCCTGAGTCTATGCCTAACTTTACTTATCACAGGGGGTGACAAACTGGATTTCATTGAGGGCTGCATCAGGTTGTGTTTGATCATGGGGACCCCAGAGTGCGCATGGCCAGGGTGGGCATGGCCAGCTTGACATCACTCATGTTGGGGGTGCCTGTGGTGGCCCAAGTACTCTGCCAGTGAAAATGGGCTCCTGAGCTCCATTTTCAGCTGCATCAGCCTCCTACAACCCTCTGACAGCAAAAATGGATCTCGGGAGGACCTCCTGAACATTGTTTTTCTGGCAGAGGCTGGCAGAGGCACCACGGGCCGGTCCTTCGCTGTTTCCAGGGCAGCTCCATGGGCCAGATCTAAGCACTGCACAAGCCGGATCTGGCCCATGGAACTTGACACCCCTGATCTATCAAATACACAGTAGCCACCCACCTCCCAAATGTGACTTTGCATGTTCCCCGGGCACTTAATCAAGACTTCAACAGTATCACTTAATCAATCTTGAATCAATATGGTATAATTGAGTATCATTTGTGATATTTAAGCTCAAACCAAAAGATAACCACCTAAGTTCAGCAATGGTCTTTGGAGGATGGGGTACACCACTAAGTATGAAGGAATCACCCTTTTTGCAGAGAAGCCGATAACATCACATGGACTCATCTCTATGGACCTAAGTCACAGGTCACCTTCTGTGTGACCTTAACTAACCAGGAGGGACTTGGTCACATTTATAAAATATCTACTTCCACAGGACTCACTGAATCAAATTTGAAACCATAATTTTACAAGAACGTAGTTTGTGCACTCATCTGGACCTGTCCAAATGAGTAAACTTGTGTGTGATTGTGTCTGCCAAACAGCATGAATACACCACATAGCAGTTCTGCAGATAGTCCTGTGATTTCTCCCTCCCCAGCAGGAACCTGATCCCTCCACCAGGGACACTGAGCAGCGATAAACAGATGCAATAAAGGCAGAGAAATAACAGTTATCAAACATGAAACAACATTTCAAGAAAATGGCCAAATCTTCTTGACATTAAAATGAACATTGGAGGAAACCATTGTCCTATGACCCCACAAATCATTAATTAACCAAATTACTTTGTTCTGCTGAAGCAATTTATATGCAGATTTTAGGACAGGGCCATGAATATAGGGTCCAGATATATTAAGCTACATCTACTGAACTGTGCAACAATTTAAATTTCACAAACATTGTACATACTTAGAAAGGGTTCATATATCATTGACAATAGAAACCTTTCATAATGTTCCTGTGTATTATTTGCTCAACAGAAAGTTACATGTCAAAGATAAGGTAATATAGTATTGAGAGGGAGGGAAGAAAGAGCAACTCCTTGCAATTTATTCCTTTGCTATTGTAAAGAATGTTTAACAGACTCTAATGTTGAATAACATCTTGTCAAGGCAATGTTGCATAACATTAATATTTTAGAAAAATGCATACCTATTAACACAAAATTATTTTCATGTTGGCTGCAAATATCTACTTGGCCCCTTTCCAGAACAGTTAAAGAAAGCCATATGCACTGTGGCTCTTCGTACAGCTATGTGCATGTCAAAACGGATTTAACTCTTACCATTTCGCTGTGAAAAAGAGATAAATGTTACCAACATGGGAAATATGCTAGCTTCTTTATTCTGATTTATTGTGTATGTATTACTACTCAAAGCATCCTTTTGAATAATTTATTTGAGAATAAATCAGGTCTTGGCAAGGAAAGGAGGGAGGGAAGGAGGGAGGGAGAAAGGAAGGAAGTTAGTTAGTTTTGTTTTCATGTGTTTGAGCATGAAATAAATACAGCATTAGGCTAATGTGTGAAGGAAATGTATTTTCTTACCTTAAAAAGAACCACTGAAACTTTCATTTATTGTTAATTTGTTAATATTTATTTTTTGAATAAAGCTAAATGTTAATGCTGAGTAAGTAATGCAACGCCCTGTCCTGGGGGATGAAATTGAAACAGTTTGACATTCTCCCAATATTCCTAGAATTTAATTCATAGAATTCCAAAGTATCATCCCTGTTTCCAGAACATTCATTTGTAAAAGTAGAAGGAGATCCGCATACGTATAACATTTGCATAACAACCCCCAACATTTTATGAATGGGAGATTGGGAACAATGAAGCAAGTAAATAAGTAAACTCTCCTTCATGTTGGGGGTATGCATGTTTCCAAGTTTCAAGTATTCATAAAAAATTGGATTAGTGAAACAATTATAAGATACATGTCAATAAAAAATTATGAACTGGCCTAATCTATTCTGATTTGGGGCATGACACCAAATAATTTTTCTCCATGAAGAATTGATAAAAAGCAATATCTTAGCTTCAGTATGGATATTTTTCTATCATCTGTCTATCTATCTATCTATCTATCTATCTATCTATCTATCTATCTATCTATCTATCATCTATCATCTATCTATCTCTATCTAATCTACTTTCTCCCTCCCTCTCTCTCTCTATACACACACACACACACACACACACACACACAATTTCAAAATACTCAAATGCTTTCCCTTTTGAAATTGAAATGATGTGTTGTCCATTTTACCTTGAATCTCTTCTCATACATCTTCACCTATTCATTTATTTCTTTGCTTCATCCTATAAAAATAAAATTCCTTGTCACTAATTGATCATAATTTTTAATTTTAGAATAAGTGTTGGTTTGTTGGTAAAATGACATTTACAAAGTATATAGAGAAAAATACAATAGATCAATTTATGCTTAGACTTCCAGCTTAATAAATTGTATGACAATAAATGCAAAATAGCAATTTAAATATGATATAAAAATATTGGTAGTGGGTGGAAAATGTATTAGCACACAAGTGAAAAAGGACATGTTTCAATTTTAATCTTTTATTAAATGCTGTGATAAACTATTTCATTATGTATAGTTATTTTTACTTACATTATCTATAATATTTAAACTTTCAGTTTTATAAAGCAACAGATTAAATATTTAAAGCATGCAAATCAGAAATGTGTTTCCAAAATTTTAGATCCTAGACATGTTCTGTGTTTTAAGTGATACTTTCTAAAAGGGCTTTAAACTTGGAAAAGTGAAAATTCCGGTCAGAAAGTACTATTATGTTGTAGGATAATAAATGCCTCAAATAAAATAGAATAAACATTTGATAGATCTCTATTTCTCATTCATAGCTTCATTCACCAGGAGAAATATGCTGAAAGGACACCTTATATATAAATGATGTGAAAAGGTTGTGTGTTCTGTGTGTCAGGGTATCTTGCTTAATGTCTTTGCATTAAAAGACAACTCCTATTTTTAATATCTTTCCTTCTGCTTGTCATTTCAGATCCACATTTTCTACTTCGTCTGCTTTTTTTCAGAGAAACTCTATCTTCCTTCCCTCAAATTCATGGAAATTCCATATAGTAAAAAGGGGCACTTTGACTTCACCAACAGAACTTTATTGAATATCTCAACCATTCACTAGCCCCTCACAAACCACAATATATTTCAAAATAAATCTTAAAGAAGAGAAGTATATTACTGCAACTTACAAAGACAAGGAGAGTCTTCGGATTCCCACTCCAAAAAAAATATTAGCTATAACTTGGGTTACAACTGTTAGCTTTGTTTCCAGAGGAGTAACAGTAAATTAAGAAATTAGTTTTTAATTAAATAGACTAAACTTTTACTACTAATTAACTAAGGTTATCAGAGGATGTTATCAAAATGGAAGAGAATGAATACATCTAGTTCCATTCACTTACCCTGGTATATTTCAAATTTGCGAGATGCATTAGGTGGAAATGTAGATGGAAGAGTGTTTTTAGTTCAAAGATTTACTATTCCTTTAAAAAAAAAAATGCACAAATATCAGAAACTATGTTGCTCCAAGTTTGTTTCACTTCTTTTTTGTTTTCTTCCTTTTTTTCCTCACTTAGTGATAAGCTACATCCACAGTGAAATTCAGTTAGTCAACAAAATTGATCCTTTAAAATAACAAATAACTGCTTTTGTAATGCTTCATTATGCTTGATTATCCATTACTTTAGAAAGCCAACATAATTATTGTCTTGTATATTATTATTTTTTCTGGCTAGGCATACATTTAACTTACATAATATCCCTAAATTTCCCAATTGCGATTTATTTACTTTTGTGTCTACTTTGAGGGGGAAAAACAATCTGAAGTATGAAAATCTTCATTTCTGCAGGGAATTTTATTTTTAGAATTTAGCTTCCTTCCACCTGCCTTTGAGCAATTTTCTGTGCTTCAGGCATGAGCAAATAATATTAATCAAATTTCTAGCCTCTATGAAGCACATTAACTTTGACTGTATGCACCTTAACTCTTCTTAGGAACACAGAGTTTATTTAACTGTTTCATTGTCCTTCTTTTCAAACATGCCTACCGAAGTAAAGATTTGCAAAGAAACATTGAATCAAACCTATTTTGAAATTAATTCTATGCTCAATGTACTCAGCATTTATAACTGACAAATCAGTGCCACTGAGAACTTCTACTGTCATTAACTCAAAGAAACACATGCTTTGAACCAATCTTAAAATATTACCAACTGGTAACTTAAAACATTTCTGTAATAATCAATTGATAAGGGATATTTTCCTGCCAACAAAGGGAAGGTGATTTTTCCACTTCATTGTTTATTGCATGAGAGATCAACTGAAAATCATTTCTACTGGCAGCAATATCCCTTTTGGCAAGAGGATTAGGCCTCCTGTTGCGTTGGTTTTTTTTTTTTTTTCAATAATAACTGTGTCAGCCACAATACCCTTCTGGTGATTTCTACACCTTTGACTGATTCTGGAAACAAAGGGTGGCTACTTTAATGAGTCTTCTCACTCTAAGTGCCTTTTGAATGCACATTGGGGGAATTGAACATAAGCATTGCATGGTCCTAGACCACTAGGAAAGATGGTTGCTGCTGTTATCATCATCATAAAAAAAAAAAAATCCAAGGCACCAGAGTAGCTGGGAGTCAGTGGCACATAAATTTAATAAATAATATTTTTCTGTGAGTCCTTGCTGTTCACCGAGCTTGCTTGCTTGCTTGCAGACATTTCATTACCTACCGTAACTAGGCAGTATTATCAATACTAGTGAGTGTGGGGTTTGCTCCCTTTTTAGATACATTTTGTTTATATACAGCAAGGGTTTTCAAACTTGGCAAGTTTAAGACTTGTGGACTTCAACTCCCATAATAATCCCTGAGCTAACATGACTGGAGGAGGAATTCTGGGAGTTGGAGTCCATAAGTCTTAAAGCTGTCAAGTTTGAAGACCCCTGAATTATACAGCTTGCCTTGCCAATTTTGGTGAGGTAAGGTTTTCTCCTTGGTAGTCCCTTGATGACCTGTCCCTAAAATGATCTTTCTTATTTTCCAACTGTGTACTCATCATCACTATAACTGAGTCCACTCACCTTGCTCTCATCCTCTTCTTTTCTTTCCTTCCCAAATTCCCAGCATGAGACCCTTCTCTACGGATCTAGGCAGTGGTATTATTCATTTTTTTTTGCTACCGGCTCTGTGGGCGTGGCTTGGTGGGTGTGGTGTGACTTGGTGGGCATGGTTTGGTGGGCATGGCAGGGGAAGGATACTATAAAATCCCCATTCCTTTCCCACTCCACTAACCTGCTTTCCAGCTCTGTTCTCCTGTGCAGGGCAACAAAAGAAATCCCAGCCAATCAGCTAGGACTCTGATCAACTGGGACTGGAGAGGCAGTGAATAGAAGGGGGCAGGGCCAATCAGAGGTGGTATTTACTGGTTATCCAAACTACTCAACATTTCCACTACCGGTTCTCCAGAACCTGTCAGAACTGGCTGAATATCATCTCTGGATCTAGGTCTTTATATAATGTGTCCATAGTATGATAATTTCAGGGTTAATTTATTTGATGATTCATTGATTTGTTTTCTGCACTATCCACAGTATCCTCAATAATTTTTTTTTAACACCAACATTTAAAAACATCTTACTCTTCCTATCCTTCTTCAAAATCCAAGTTTTACTTCCACAGTGATACAGAACATACCTTGGTTTTCATAGTACTGTTCTTTGTAAGGTTTGAGATTTCACATCAAAAGGCCTTGTGGTAAAGATAAATAGCTGCTTTATCAATTGCTAGTCTGTGGGATATTTCTTAACTGCTTATTCCTTAATTATTTATAGTTGATCCTAAAAGGGAGAAGCAACCCATCACTTCCATATACACTCATTGCCAATTGTTAGGCTTGTACTTGCTGTCCTTTGTTTATATTTAATGTTAATCCCAACTTTTTTTTCAACTTTGCCTCTTAACTTTTATTACTGAATCTTGCAGATCTTTTGCATTCTTGGCTAAACAAATAGTGCCATCAGCATAATAGAAGTTATTGCTGATTTTTCCTTCAAGTTTGAAAACCATACTCATCTTTTTCTCAACTTCTTCCAATCCACCTTTCCTTACTATATATCATCTTATAGAATTAATAAATCAGGGGAAATGATGCAGTCTTGTCACACTCCTTTGCCAATCTGGAGTCAATTTGTTTCACCATCCTTGTTGTGGCTTCCTGACCACAAGTGCAATTAGATGTTCTGGGACTCCCACTTTTCTGAGCACTTTCCCACAGCTTGACAAGTCATGGAGAAAGAGGCTAGCACCATGGTCTTCTTCTTCTTTTTCTTCAGCGTTTGTCTCGCGCTCTGGCGAGGTCCGCTAATGTCCTTGAGTACTGCTTCCACGCTCTCTGTCTGCCACGTATGTCGGGTCTGCCTTCGCGATCTCTAGATCGGCCTTGATCGTGTCCATCCAGCGTTGCTTAGGTCTACCACGCGGTCTTGCTCCTCCGACAGTCACCTTCATCACAGATTTGATGATGGATTCTTCCTTAGCGCGACTCACATGGCCGAACCATCGTAGCTGGGACTGCCTCATGACCGTGGGGATGGGCACGACGTTGAACCGTCTACGCACTTCTTCGTTCCTGACGCGATCGAGTAGGGTGAGGCCTACCGACCATCGGAGCATTCGCATCTCCATTGTCTGGAGTCTGCTTTCGGCTTCTTTGGTTGTCGGCCAGCACTCTGCGCCGTATATGGCCACGGGGCGCACTACAGAGTTATAGATTTTCGCCTTCAGACGCATCGGCATCTTCTTGTCACAGAGGACGCCCGTGACGGACTTCCATTTGCCCCACGCTGCGTTGATCCTGGCTGCCACCTCAGTTTGTAGTAGGCCTTCTTCCCCAAGAGTAGTTCCCAGGTACTTGAAGGTGGAGGCGCGCGGTAGCTCCTGCCCGTTCACGTGGATGGAGCCTGTCATTTTGTTGTCAGTGGTCAGATATTCGGACTTCTTTAGGTTCAGCCGGAGCCCGAACTGCTCGAGGCGGTCGTGCCACTGTTGGACTAGGTGCTCGAGTTCAGCCTTGCGCAGGTTGGCCAGGAACACATCATCGGCGTAGAGCAGTGTCCATGGGGCGGGTGTGTACAGGTCGTGTGTAATTGTATCCATCACCAGAATGAACAGCAGTGGTGAGAGAGCAGAGCCCTGGTGTACGCTGACGGTGATATTGAACTCCTCTGATATCCCAGCTGCCGCTTTTACACGGCTTTTGTGACATCTGTATAGGAGTTGGACCCATTGTACGAGCAGCTCGGGCACGCCATGATCTCGCAGTGCGTACCAGATGAGATCATGCGGGACTCGGTCGAAGGCCTTTTCCAAGTCCAAGAAGGCGGTGTGGAGCGGGATTTTCTTCTCTCTGTGAGCCTCCATCAGCATTCGCACACCGAAGATGGCGTCGGTGGTGCCGCAGTTCTTAATGAATCCGGCCTGGTTGACGCACCATGGTGACTGGCAAAATGTGTGCTCTGTTTGCATTTCTGCCCATGCAGGTCATAAATTATATCTGTACTAAGTGCAAACTGATCGGATTACTAGAGGAAAAAGTGGATGTTCTAGAAGCATGTCTAGCCACCCTGAGACTCATCCATGAAAATAAGGAATATGTGAAAATGAGAAAGCATACAGTGGGGTACGTTAAGGTCTTGGGCCTTGGGCTCTTAAACATCTTCATAAGTTATCTAGATAAAGGATAGAAGGGGAACTCATCAAATGACATCAAGCTGAACATGTTGGAAGATGACATCAAGCTGAACACGTTGGAAGATAGACTCAAGATTCAGAAAGTTCTTGACAGACTTGAACACTGGGCCCTATCCAACAAGACATAGTTCAGTGGTGAAAAAAAAAAAATAAGATCCTGCACACATGCAGGAAAAAAAGCCCCAAATGCATAAATGTACAAAAGGAGGTACTGGCTCAAAAGTAGCAATGGGGATCTAGGTATCTAAGTGCAGTGGTCTCCAACCTTTCTGGTTTGGTGGCCCAGCTGATGCAGGAGAGAGGAACTGGGCCGTGGGAGTGGCAGGCTGGTGTGTGCAGCCGTTGCACAAGTGACGGGTCAGTGTGCGCGCGCGCACACACACACACAGCTCAGCTTACACAAGTAGCAGGCCAGTACACATGTGCACAGCTCAATTTCAATGAGCAGTGGGTGGTGCATATGCAAATGCCTGCCAACCCACCTCTTGTGCAACTTGAGCTGCGTTGCATGCACACTCTAGCCAGCCACTCGCGAGATCTAATTCCAATAGGCCATGGCCTCGTAGTGGCCCACAGTCCAGGGGTTAGGGCCCCCTAACCTAGTAGATCACTGCTTAAGTATGAGTTAGAAGTGTGCTGCAGCTGCCAGAAAAGCCAACACAATTCTAGGCTGCATCAATAGAGAGATAGCGTCAAGATCACATGAAATGATAATACTGTGCTATACTGCACTAGTGAGGCCACATTTGGAATATGTGTCCAGTTCTGGTCACCATGATACAGAAAAGATGCTGAGGCCCTAGAAAGAGTGCAAGAATAACAACAAAGATGATAAGAAGTCCAGAGGCTGAAACAAACAGTGAATGGCTAAGGGAACTCGGTAGGTTAATGAAGAGGAGGCTCAAGGAAGGCTTGATAGCAGTTTTCCAATACTTGAAGGGCATTTCAGGGGATATGTGTGGAAGATAATCACACGAGGAGAATCTGCATTTCATTATTCAATGACATGAAAATGATGCTGCTTGTAAATATAGTCTCTTGAGTAACAGCTTAATATATAAAAGCAATTAAAGTATTTGGAAACTGTTCTTTCATTGTCAAAGCTTGAAAACATCTCAGGATTCTCAAGTCCTCCTTTGTCTTATTAAATAAATAGGGCATCTGTAACAAAGCTGGCAGCCTTTTATATTGTTTTGACGGAACAGTTACATCATTAACTTCATAAGAAGCTTTTATTGCCTCTAAATCTGAAACTGAGTTCCTACTTCACAGCCTCCGGCTACATTAGACACAATTTTGCACTTTACCGTTTCTTTCATTAAAAACAGAATTCTATTTCAAAGTATCTTTTAATGTCTGCTCATTACACAGCTTTTCTGTTGCATAAACTAAGCATACTTACATAAGGGTTGTCATTACCACCAGTTTTAATTTTCAAATCCTGAGTGCTTATTTTTTCTGTTCAAAACATGCATCTCTAACATTGTTTTAGGGATGGTTTACGGCTAAATCATATTTCAATTTCTTGTCTTAACTGTAGACTTCAACGGGTCTAATGAAGGGTAGAATAACTTCTGTAAACTTTCTTCTAATGACTTATCTTATTTAATAGCTCGAGTATAGTTTCTTTAAAAATATTGCCTTAGTTTCAGACTATATTAACTCAGGTTTCAGACTAAATTAACTCAGGTCTATAACAAGTCTTTCTGTAATTTCCTGTCTTAGTGGCTTACTGCTTGTGGGAAAAATCCTACATTTATCTGTAGAAACATCGCTGGGGCTCTTATTACAGTGGCCCATCAGAAAGGGGAAGGGAAATCTGCAGATTGTTTTGAAGAAAAAAAAAATCTGCCTGCTCCGCAAAGATGAAGAAAATAATGTGATTGAGTTTGCAAAGACATACAGTCTGTCTGTCTGTCTGTCTGTCTGTCTATCTGTCTGTCTGTCTGTCTGTCTACCGTGTTTCTCACAAAATAAGGCCGGGCCTTATTTTTTTTTGAGCCCCGAAAAAAAGGCTAGGATGTCTTTTCGGGGGTGAATTAATTCCCCCTCCCCCCCGCGTGCACCAGCACCATCTCCAACAACAGCATCTGAGTTGCTCCCGCTTTTCCCCCATCCTCGTAACAACAGGAAAAAAAAGATTTTGAGGTACCTGGGAGCACCACGCGCTGCGTTTTGGTTTAATCCCAAGCGGCTGGGTGGGTGTGAGAAGAGCCGAGCAAGCGTCTCTGCTGCTGCTACCCTCGGTGCTCCAGCCTCAGGCTCTCTGCAAGTTTGCAAAAGTCCCAGTGTGCAGCCCGTTCCTGAATTCCAAGTGCCCAGGCTGAGCTGCAGCTGTCCCTCTCACCAGCGCCATCTCCAACAACAGCGGCAGCAGCAGCGGGAACCGTGGAAGTTACAGAGGCGGCTCCCCCACCCAAGAAGCAGCTGAAATGTTTCCACGCCACTGCTGCTGATGTTATTGGAGACAGCGCTGGCAAGAAAGGGACAGCTGCAGTTTGGCCTGGGCACTTGGAATGCGCACCTAGACTTTTGCAAACTTGCAGAGCCCAAGGCTGGAGCACCAAGGGTAGCAGCAGCAGAGATGCTTGCTCGGCGCTTCTCACACCCACCCAGCCACTCGGGATTAAACCAAAATGCAGTGTGCGGTGCTCCCAGGTACCTCAAAATGTTTTTTTTTTTCCTGTTGTTACGGGGACGGGGGAAAAGCAGGAGCAACTCAGATGCTGTTGTTGGAGATGGCGCTGGCGAGAGAGGCGCCAGCACCGGTGGGAACCATGGAAGCTACGGACGCCTGAGAAGCGGCTGAAACGTTGCCATACATCCACACCGATGCCGCCCACCTGCTGACCCGGATAAGGGAGGGGTAAGGGAGCCCTCCATGCTCCACCATGATTAGCTGTTAGGAGCAGCTGATGGTGAGTCATAGCTGCCCGCAGGGCACTCCTAATGGCAAGTTCCCCCCCGCCTTCTCCCCCCAATTTCTCATGTTTTAAACTAGGCCTAAATTTGGGGGGAGGGCTTAATTTCATTTTATGCCTAGAAAACATGCTGGGTCTTCCTATTGGGGGGTGCATATTGATGGAGAAACATGGTCTGTCTATCTATCTATCTATCTATCTATCTATCTATCTATCTATCTATCTATCACATTTATATAGGTGCAGTGGTTAGAATGCAATTTTACAGGCTACTTCTGCTGACTGCCATCTGCCAGTAGTTTGGTAGTTCGATTCTCACTGCTTCAGGTTGACTCAGCCTTCCCAGGCCAGTAAAATGAGGGTCCAGGTTATTGGGGACAGTATGCTGACTCTGTAAGCCACTTAGAGAGGGATGTAAAGCTTTGCAAAGCAATATATAACTCTAAGTGCTATTGTGATTGCGATTGCTATAATCACCCCACCTCACAAAAAATAACTCAGGGTGATGTGCAACAGTTGAATGAAACTATAAATGCATAAAAACAATGATTATAAAAATAGATAAATTCATTATTAAAAATGGACAATGCGATGAAAAGTAGATAGATATTATAAAATATTATGCACCCATTCCTATCTTCTGTGCATTATGGAATCAGTCTAGCATGTCACCTGCCTGATTCCCTGCTTACAAATTTCAAACTCCAACAGGTGAATCTACCATGAAATAATTTTGAATAATCCTAGAATCTTTTTTGGGTACAATCACTTTACTTTTCCATTTCTTCATTATCAGTTCAGTTTTATCTAAATGTAAGTATCAGATAAAGTGATTTAATTGGAGTAACTGCCAGAATCCTGACAGTAGGGCAATGGCCTTACTTCCTAAGGCTATGGAACATCACCACTTGATTTAGCAATTGGTTCTGTTATGGTTGCTTCTCACTGGTAGGCATTTCATTATCCTGGTCACAAAGCTTGAAGTTTGTAACTGAAATTTTAGAAGGAGCAATAACTACCTGCCTACTACTTGATGGGTTTACAGACAATTCTGAAACAGACACAGAAAGCAAAATAATGAGACTTCACCTTGACTAAATCTCAGGAATCTCTCCAAATCTCCGAAGGAGTCACTGACATAGAGAAACCATGGAACAACATAACGCAAAATCTAAAATAAATAAATCCATAAATAAATAGACAGTGAAGCAAGCCATATTGTCATCCTTGTGGGAAATAGTACAGGAAATTGCTTTATAAATGAATCAGAATTTTAAAAAGTAAGATTCTTTTGAATATTATTCTGAGATATACTTCTCCCCCTGCAATGAAGACAGTAATACACAAGCACAAACATATAAATAAACAGTACATGATATCCAACAATACAGCCAGTTCCTATGCTATAACATTTTGTTTGGCTGAAAGACAAAGAGTGATAATGACTTCTATTGAGTATTTGCTATGTTGAGGACCTACAAGGAAGAAATATATTATCAGGCTATTTCTTTGTTGTTGTTTTGTTGTTGTAGACTACAAACTGCAGAAAACAAGCTGAAAGTAGAATATAATCAAATCACAGGGTTGGGTTGTACAGTTGTTCAGCACTTCAAAAGACATGTATCACTAGTTAGTCTATTAATTATTTGGCAATAAGTGCTGCTTTATATTCTCTAGGGTTCAAATATTTATTTGGCTACTTTCCAGTCTTCTTTTTATTTGCTCCCAACTGTTCCTTAGCATCAGAGTTTGGTCTCTATCCTACAGCAACTTGTAAGGCATTTCTTCCAGTTTGTCCTTGTATCCATTGTGTAAAACAAGGCCTGCAGGATGAAATACTGTATTAAACAAAGCAAAAGCAAATAAATTGGATTTTTTTGCTCCTTTCAAATGACTATATACAAAATATGCTTTGAAAACTTGAGGAAGGAGTTTTTTACATTTTCTTTTGCATAGCGTAGAAGTGGGAAGGTTTTAATTACTCACAGTACCTTCGGAAAAGCGACTGTTGAAAGGTGTTTTTTAATACTTCCAGTGGGGGAATGGAAAAACTATGGAATGGAAGTGTTTTCTCTGCTGTCCAAAGAACCAGTCTGTGTGACCAGAATGGTTGATAGCAAAACAGCTGATAAAACAGAAGAAAATTGATTGAAAAAAAATCACTCTTCTTTTCTATCCAAGTCATGTGTGAAAATAAACCTCGTTTTCTTCAGTGGGGGACAGAAATCTTTTATCATTAGAATGCTAGGAGAGGAAAAAAACCTATCTTTGTACATATTGTCTGGTTTTATTTAAGACTAATAGTATCAATGAGTGTCGTGTTGAAATGCGTTGTCCTGAACATATTAAACAACTTAAAAACTTAAATACTGTGCTGCTGTCCTTTTTTTGTATTATGAGTTACAGAGAAATGAACTCTTGCTTTGTTATTTATGGTTACGGTATCTAAGAGTCCTAGAAATTGAGATATCCCACAAAATTAATAAGAGGGTTGGGTCATGGTATGCTGCCATGATTCAATTTGAAAATGTCTGCTGTAGACCCATCACAGTCTATGAGGAAAAGTAACACATGTATTCTGTTCAATAAAATAAAATACTGAGCAGAGTGTTTGAGCTAAGAAAAGTTATTTCATCATTTTATTTTGTTTTATTAATATGTCAAATGCAATACATCAACATATTTATATGTTTCTCTACTGGGTGCCCCATAAAATGAAGATATTTGAACAGTTAGACAACCACCTTAAAACACCTGCCTTAACTTCCGAAAGTCTGTTATTTTATGGTGATTTAATGTAAAAAAAATTGACTGTCCAGTTCTGTTGTAGATATTATTTGAGTAAGAGTAGGTTTACTTTTAGATTTTTCCTTTTAACAAATACACTACTCACTTTTTTAGAAATATGTCTGATGTAAATCTCCTAATCAGAATTCTAAATTTAAGGCTATCCTATTATTACAACAGGCAGATGAATGCTAAACTCTTTGTATACACTGGTAAACTGAAGTTCTTGTCCATTCTCTGAGAACAAACACTGAATAATCTAGGTTCAAAAGAGCTCACACATCAGGTCCAGCAAATCATGAATGCTTCTGTTTGCTTACCATTGACAAAAATAAGGAAGTGAATGCGAAAATGAAAATAAGGGAAGTGTAGGCAGTAAGGATCCTGCTCACTTACTCACTTCCCACTACTCAGTAAGTAAAGCAGAATTTTGAGGCTGTTCATCTTTCCATGAAAAGTACATCAATGACATGATGTGGCGCCATATTTAAATATGTCCAAATTGTAAAGCTCATTTATATAAAATGTTATTAGCATTCAGTTGGCCAACAAGTTGCCTTGTGAATATACTGTATGTGGAGAGTCTTTTTAGTTGCATTCCTTAGTTGATAGTTATGAAATATTTTAACGAAACTCCTGATAAAGCTGCTCTTGGGGTATTAAGGTAAGAGACAGTTTATAAAAATGACTCTTTAGTAGGAAGGGGGAATGGAAACATCACTACATACCATCATTAGCATGCTGGTTTCTAATGAGAATCTGGAAAACATTCTTGGAACATAAAAACACAAGAATGAGAGCCTGGCCCTATTAACTGTGATCAATCAATTGCATAAGGAAGCTCACTAACCTCCTAGCCCAGGGATGTCAAACACAATGTGGTCGGACTGGCCCATGGGGACATCCTGGAAAATGTAGGGAGCCAGGCCACATCACTTCAGCTCAGTCTACCCAGTGCAAAGAGGAACCATCAGGCCAGCGTGGTTTTGGCCCAGTCTACCCAATGCGAATAGGAAACATACCAGCAGTTTGGGGAGTGGCGTCAAGCTGGCCACACCCACCCAGTTGACCACAACCCCCCTCCCTGAGGTCAGTCACAGCACTGGTGCAGCCCTCAATGAGACTGAGTTTGACATGATTTTCAGAGGCAGTCACTTGCCATCAAGGATGCTAAGGCCTATGATTTCCATGAATTGGTCTTCCCCTTTTTCTGAAGCCAAGCCAAACTTGTAGCCAACTCGTGGTAGCTAATTCCAAAGACGTTGCATTAAAATATATTTATTTTTGTCTGCCCTAATTCTTCCAGCTTTCAATTTCATTAGATGATCTTTGAGTTTTGAATTTGGAGAAAGAGAAAATAGCTTCTTCTTGTCCTTTTTATGCACACCATACGCAATTCTGCATGCCTCAGTTGCATCCTCTTTTGTTCACCTCCTGTCCAAATTTAAAAGCCCCTATTTTCCCTATTGGGAAACTGTTCCAGGCCCTTGATCATTTTAGTTGCACTAAGAAATCTGAGCCATTTGAAACAAGCCTCTGGCTAAGTTTACTGACAGGAAAAAAAATGATGAAAATAGGAGCAGATTTTTAATCTATTGGAAGTCTATTAAAATACAAATGCAGGAATGATTGCCTATTGAATACCATCGATAGGCCAAGTTGCTATCATGTGATGATGCCATAATCTGGGACACTGATATGAAATATCTGAAGTTACCATGTGAATATTATGGGTCTTTTCTAACCTCTCAGAAAAAGCTACAGCAGACAGAAGAATTCAGGGAAAAGGAATTAGAAAAATCAGCCACCCAGGAAATAATTTGGTAGGCATTGAAAAGACACAAACATGAAAATGATTAGGTTAGAAATACAGGTGATTAAAAAAAACTAGGAAATGGTCATATATACAATGTTAAGTTACATAGAGGAAAGCAAGTTATGATGCATGTATAAATTTAAAATTAATGAAACATTGATGGTAGTAAACTGTTCTACACAGGGGCTGAAGATCACTCAGTGCCATAACATTTCATCTTACAGATATTCCCCCGCTCCTATTTCTCTACTATTTTCTCATGTTTAACTCTTATATTAAGAATGCCAAAATCCAGCCATCTCAGCATGATACCTGTTGGTTTTAGAAGTGTATAAAGGAAAAAGGTACATATTTTCATATGTGGTGAACCTGCCCAGAAGTCAAAAAGTATTGAAATATAATTCGATTATGGCTAGAAGAAATAACAAAACAGAAAATTGAACCCAAACCAGAACTATTTCTATTAGGCATAATAACAGAAAAAATATAATAAAAAAGATAAATATAGTATGCTATATATCTTAACAGCTGCTAGGATTTCCTACGCACAATTTTGGAAGCAGGAAAATGTACCATCAGAGGATGTTGTTATTAAAAAAAAAAGTTAGACTGTGCGGAGATGGACAGACTAACAATAAAACTAAGAGACAAAGAGTTGATATATTATAATGTCTGGGATGCCTGGTATGAATGGTTTAAGAATAAAAAGAAATCAAAATGGCAATTAGGTAAAGAATAAGAAACTATATAAATACTTATACCTATATCCATATCTATCTATATTTATTTATATATTAAATTGAAATTATATAATGAAAGAAATGTGTTTATAGAAAGACGATAAGGAAATGTAAAAGATGTCTTGATGTTGATATAATGATGTACAAAGTTTTATTTTATGTTTTTAAATTTTGAAAATGGAAAAAAAAGTGTCTAATGGAATGCTGGATGTAGGATGCATCCAGAGATGGGCCTCAAAAGTTTTAGCAAAGGGTTCTCTGCCTGGTTGCTGGGTGGGCTTGGCATGGTGGGCATGGCCTAGTTGGCCTCCTCCACCATGGCCGGATGGTGGGGGGCGTTTATACTCTGCCTGGACTCCGGAGGCTTTACTCAAGCCTCTGGGAGGATGAAAACAGTCTACCTGGGTTCCGGAGGCTCTCTGGAAGCTGGAAACATGCCCATTTCTGACCTTCCCAAACTTCCAGGAGGCCCGTTTTTTGCCCAAGCATCCACACGTTCCCTGCATCCAAAACAGGTCGCATGGAAACTCCTGGGGGGTGGGGGTGGGCAGGGCCAGCCAGGAGTGGGATTTGGGGGGTTCTTCAAACTGCACAGAATCTTAGCTAGTGGCTCTCCCAAACCCCCAGCAGCCCACCCCTGGATGCGTCTATAGGGCATGTGTTGTTCATCCTTCTGCTGAGAACTTTAAGGAAAGGGATAGTAGAGAACCGCAAGAAATATTTGTAAAATAACAAGTGGAATTTGCTGTGATACCCTATTTCAATAGATTAGGCTGACTAAACAAAAGACAAGTTAGTATAATTTTACATGTATCTGTCAAGCACTGCTCTAATGAAATTCAAGCTTAGGGCAAATGTATCCTTACAGCAGGCAGTCCTTCTAAGGGTAAGAAAATATCTAGTGACAGAACTTTCAAATATAAAGTCCTGCTAACTCTTGGACTTGTATTGGATGAAAGAAAAAAAAGTGGTTTCACCCCCTGCTCTTGCATTTTTCCCATGTGGTGGTCTTAGAAAAATAAGGATGTCTTTTCCAGGGTCGGCATGCTTTCTCATTGTCCTATAAGAGGGTAGTGGAAAGGGAAAGTTTCAGATCCATGAACATTAAAATCTCTCAGGACCTATCCAACTTATTCCCATCATACTTCTTTTTACAATTGCCACGAACTGGGACACCAGTTGTGCAGTTGCAACTTACAGAACTTGGAGCTAGATATGGAGTGTCCCAAGATTAACGTTATATCCTACTTATTGACCTCATCACTACAGATGCTATTCTGGGGACCATAGGATTCAAATATATTTTGTTATTCTTCAAACTTGTTTACTGATATCTTTCTTCCCTTTCTGTTTTCCCTTATTATTTACTTTTGTCAAAAGTTAGACTGGGAAGTTATTGTTATGGGACTTGCAGAGGCAGAAACATCTACAAAAGTCTTGAAGGTAAACCCTAGAATCCTTCACAAATTGCTGCTAAGTTCTAAATTGTAATGCATGAAATAAAGAGAAGCATCATTCTGGAGGGAAGGAAATCTGTAGTTATGTTCTTGTTAATTATTAGAGGTTTTTTTTTCTCACTCAAATTAAAATGCATTAAAATGAGATGAACTGATTCCACGTTCTGCCCAGCTTTGGA
Organism: Notechis scutatus; assembly: GCF_049901735.1. Taxonomy (NCBI): domain Eukaryota; kingdom Metazoa; phylum Chordata; class Lepidosauria; order Squamata; family Elapidae; genus Notechis; species Notechis scutatus. The sequence goes on along the minus strand of NC_142013.1, from coordinate 96,058,303 downwards.
ATTGTGGTCTTCATTTGAAGTTGTCCTTAGTAAGAGGACATTCTTTTTAGGGCATTTAATAATGGAAAGTGGTGATTCTTTTCTAAAATAATTTTGCAAAATATTCTCTCTCAACGGAAAGCTTTTTCATAAATCCTCCATTCCCAACTCTACTGCATGAAACCTCCACTGAACAGCCCTTTAATTAAGAGGATAATCTCTATTATTTATTTATTTCTGTAGTAGTTAGAAGACTTTCAACTGCTTTTAATGACCTTTTAAAACAATTATCTTTGAGCACAAAAATCTGATAAATCTAAAAATTAAATCAAACACATTTGTCAGGTGGATTTGCTATTTGCTGAATTCTGGACATAAGATTGTGTTAGATTGCAGAAAGAAAATTTAGCTCCTTCGGTATTGGTTTGTCTTTAAAAAAAAGAATCAATATTAGGACTCCCACTTTACAAGTGCAATTAATCATGTGTCCTTGAAGAACCTCCATTTATTTAGAACAAAATAGACTAGGTTAATGTAGAACTCAGCTCAAAAGGAAGCACATGAAAAAACAAAAAACATTTCTACCTTTCTTTCCCAGGTGAAGTTATAGGACAGTTGAATTATTCAGTCACTGAAGTTCTAAATCTCCAACAAACTCTATCCATCTTAAAAAATGATTTGTTGTTGTTTTTACTTTACTTCCCATTTCTCCCATCTGTATGAATTATAAAGATAGCTTTCTGGTTTCAAGAGAAAAATCAAGAAGTACATTGTCAGTGGACATCTTGAGTTATTGTTGTGGACAACAGCATTTGGCATTTGGTAAATCTCAAAATAGCCTATAGAATGTACAGTATATGGACTGGATTGTGCAGATTACATAAATATATTTTTGCTTAATCAAGACTTATTGGCTAATTTGTGATCATAAAACATGTTAAAGTCAGCAATTTAACATTATATGAATGTTTATGCTTTCCCTTTCTCCTTGGCTTCCTTTCTTAGCTGAATTCATTGGTATTTATATGAATACACACCTATTTTTATGCACACAATCTTCAAAAACTGGTACTTTGCTTTTCTCATTCTCTTATCCATTGACAGCATTAGCAATCCTTGTCTGTGCTTTCTTTTCCCTTGACTGGAAGTCAGAAATATTCAAATTAACCAACTTTAGCATGTCCTTCAGATGTAACTGTGACATTATTAACTGATCTAGGAAATGATTGTGTGGATAAATACTTTTTTTCATGTTTTAAACCAATATAGATGTCAGTTAACCTAGCTGCTAACATCAGCAGGTAGAAATGCAACAGATTTGGCATCTCTGTGACTTTCCAAATAAAAAAATGTCAACTGGAAACATCATATAAGATGACATTCATCTGTCCAGGCTCAATTTTTGAAATACTATTTCTCAAATGGAGGAAGGAAGAGAGATGGTACAGCGGGGAACTTTTCTTCTATATCAACCTCATCATAATTGAATATTATATTTCATTTCCCAACACAAACCATGCATGCAGGTTGTACATTTCTTCTTGGCATCTAAGCAACCAGAATTATTGTATGCTATACAAAGAGATTAAAAATTCATTTCATTCTTTTTCCACTACCGAAGAACATTTGAATACAGATGAATATATTTGATTACAGAAATACAGATTACTATTGCAAAACCAGGTTTACTGGTTTACCTCTGGTTTATATCTCACAGGTTGCAGATTTATTTGCACAACTTTAATTATCAAGTTTGTGAGCATGCAAAGCAAATACTCTTTTCCACTGTTTTGCACCTGCTTTCTGGAATTATCTTCTTACATTATATGACTGGCTGTGACCTCTCCACCTTCAGAAAATGTTCCATTTAGCCTTTATCCTGCAGAAAGACTAGTTATGTCTTATTCTCCTTCTCCTACCATGAGAAGACAAAGCTAAGCAATACAAGCTTTCTTTTAAAACTTCTAACTTCATTAAATCGATTTTACTAGTTCTCTTGAACCTTAATCACCTGTCTCTTGATACTCTGATGAAGTTGGTTCTACTCATACCCATCTAATCTAAGAAATATGCATATCAGAGAATTAACTGGAAAATTGCAACCAGATTTATATCCCCATCTACCAAATTGCTTCCTTCAGGGTACAGTCTAGAGGTGGGATCTCCCTTGTCATACATACTTTTCATCTATATAAATACATCTCACAATCATACAAATGTGATGTCATCTATCACCTATGATATCAGTTTTCTGATATCATTATATACAAAAGGTAAAGATAAAGTTGGAATAGTAAAAATCCACTGCCTTTGGATTATCCACTATATTGTGCCCAGTATCTCTGAAAACAACAGTTATATCCCTTTTAGTTCATATGTATAGATAGTGTAAATTATTGCTTGTTGGTTCATGTTTCTTTCCCTTTTTTGCTTGCCTTTCATCCCATTTATTGGCAGTTTTTTTATTTATTTGTTGATGTTTAACAAGCAAGCTTCGTGCTATGTTTTTGCTAACTGTACTGACTGGCCCATGGGCTAGTTTGAGGAAAATATAGGATTGATTGGGAGTGTGCTGGATATAATGTGAAATGGCAATTACCCATAGTAAATTTTCTAACTTTGTCAACATTTTCCCTACATGAATTACTTAAAGATAACACATTAAGTCAATTGATATTACCTGAATCAGATTGAAAAACAGTATGCAACTGTCTCTAGCTCCATTTTTGGCCCTTGAGCTCTTTTTTATTGCAGCTGCCAAAATTGATGGAATAGTTTTCTACCAATTTATGGGGAGAATGTAACCTATGTCAATTCCTAAAAAAGCTTAATACAATTTTCGAAGGAGGAGGAAGAGATTCTGCCCTTGTTTTCATGTGACATGCTAACCCATTGCTTCATCATACACCACAACATCCTTCATCTAGAAACTGATCATCATCAACTCTTTTCTCTAGTGTACATCCCAAAGGGCAAAGTTTATGGATTGACTTACTTAGAAGAAGAAGGAAATAAAGCCTTATAGTATCTTTTTAAACCTTTAATTTCCCAAATACAGTTTAAGATTGTAGGGCCACTATTTATAGCCCAACTAATTTGTCATTAACAGAGCACAGAACTGTTTTTCTGTTACTAACAGCAAGTATTCTTATGTCTAACCAGCTTCCAATCTGTTTGTCCTTCCCTCTCAAATTCCCTCAATAACATTTGGAACTTTGTTTGGTAGCCCCCAAACATGCTGAATAAATTCCACAATTGTTTTATAAACATGGTTGCTGGTCCTTGCTGTTGTTATTGAATATATTGGATATATCTATAAAGATATAATGTTGCTTGGGGTATACCATCATGGAGGTAGTCTATACTTCATACTTGCTGAAACTAAAATTGTACGCCAATGATCGCATGACCTCTGTAGATGCCATACACTCAATAAAATAAATACATATTTCATAATGATACATTATAGCCTCTCGACTATAAAACCAGGGTACAAATGTATTACCTGAAGTCACTGCCTTTCTTTCTTTTTCAGTAGGAATAACCTGTAAAAGGAAAATAAAGATAATGAAAATCAGCAAAGTGTCCATCAATAGGCATCTTCTTTACCACAAGCAATGTAGAGAGTGAAAATTAGCCACGAGAATTGTAAGACGAACTGTGTTGGATGGAGAAAAAGCATACATTTCAAGGAACCTCAAAAGATTTTTATGTTTGATTCCCATCAAGAAGTGTTTCTTCAAACTTTCAGTTAAATACATTAGAGAAATATATTGAACATTATTATAAAACCTGATATCACACTATTAGCAGCATTTCAGAAGAAAGAAAAAGATAGAAATATTTTATTAAATTATGTTTTAAAACCTATGTTGGAGGGTGGAATGATTTTTTTAAAAAAATCAGCTTGATCAATTAAGCTTCAACATTATTAGAATCAATAGGAATACATTTTATTTTTATGATACTTCTATGAAACAGTTAAATAGCTTCCTATGCTGAGTTGTTTCTGCTACAATTTGTCTTGCCACGCTGGATAACTTCTGGTTGTTTGTTATCATCCCCACATCATTACTGGCAGAAAGGATTAAGTTGTTTTGTGTGTAATTTCATCAATTTGCTGATGGCGCTCAGATTTATGTTTTAAAATGTTCACCACATTCAGTATCAGCAGTTCAAAAAGAACAAGATAAGGTACAAAAAACCTGGAGATTTTGGTGGAAAGCGAATCAAGCAAAATCTTTAAACTGTTTTGTACTCCACAAAAGAAAACAATCACTGCAGTATGTTTACTAGTGGGGCAACCAATTTTATACTACAAAGCTTCCTTCTTGGTAAAGAACTGCTGGACAGATTTTCAACTTGGCCAAAAGGAAGAACGTATGGAAAGGAATTGCTAGTAACTGCTACCAAAGCAACCATTTCTAACCCCTTTTGTCATATGTATTTTTAGTAGCCTAGCATGGCTGCAGTTATCATGGCATAAGTCAGCAAATAGAGAGAAAAGGGGAGAAGGTCAATTCTAGCCTTTAAATGGAGCTTTGTTGTCATGCACATGAATCAGCTGACCTAGGTGCTAGCAATAGTCATTTTGGAAAGATGTAGAAACAACATTCCCAATTATTTTAGCCTTGCACATCAATGTTGTGTAGGTACTCAAGCCCTGGGGGAGGGGACACTCACCTCCTCAATTTCTGGGGAACATGCTACCAGTATTTATCCAAAACTGGGGAGAGAGAGAGGAGAAGGAGAGGAGACAAAAATGAGGAGATAGAAAGACTGCAAAACAGAGTGACTGGCAAGAAAAAATGGAGTTTAAAGTTAGATGAGTGTGAGGAGTATTTGTTGGTTCTTGGTCAGAAATGGAAAAGAAGAGCTGCTTCCATGGAGGACCCAAGGTGAGAAGGAGGGAGTCAGGTGGCATTGGCAGAGCTCTGGTCTCTGGTGAAGAATTGGGCAGAAGACTCCAAGAGAGAGATACTTTCCCCAATGGAGGAAATGCAATTGCGGAAAAGATGAAAAGATCCAAGAGAAGAAAACTAGAAATACTGAGTATGCTCAATTCAGCACCTTCCTTTTTTCTGACTATTTATTGATGAGCCCAAAACAACAACAACAACAACAATAATAATAATAATAATAACAATACTACTACTACTAATAATAATACTTTATTGTCATTGTACGTACATACACAGTATACACATACAATGAAATTCACATAACACCCAGAGACCAGACCCAACACACATGACAATCCCCAAACACAACCCCACCCACCAAAATTCCCCACCCCCTGAAAACACACAAGCATCCACACAACAGACTAAGTCATACTGTCCAACAGCTCACTGATGGTGGTCCTTAAGTTCATTGTTAAGTGTAATTATAGCTCTGGGATAAAAACTGTTCAAAAAATGTGTGGTCCAAAAATGGCGGAGGGAGATGAAGATGCAAAAAGTGAAGAGATTAGGAAATGAGTTAAGGGGGTATAGTCAGTGGTAGAGATATTTAGAAAAAAAATCCTACTACTGGGTAAAAAGTTTGTAATATAAGCATTGTTGTAAATAATTTCACTATTTATATAAAAAAGCATAAAGCCTCCACTGTCTTCATTTCTTTGTGTCAATTGCCACCCTTGGAAACCAAAATATACTACTTGTTCTAAACAAGTCCATTCACATTGTGATGCCCTTGTATTAATTAATTAAGCTGCTAAAGCAATGGAGAAAATAAGTTGCCACATTCCTGTTTATATGATTTTTTTTTTCAATGAAGGGTAAAGACATAGAATTTTCATTATTATCATTAGTCAGAAGGGGAAAAAATGTGATTCTGTGAGCACCTGAAAATTATAACTCCTTTATAAATGAGTAATTAAAGTGAGGCTGCAGCATTGCTTCCTTGAAAGTTAACTCCATCAAAATCAATAGAATTTCAGGGAAAACACATTTAAGGTAATATTAATCTGAAGTATATTATTATTATTACAGAACTTTGATTTAAAGGATTAAATTAAAAGATAATTTGTCTATTTTATTCTTCCCAAAGTATTTATTCTACGGTTACTTTCTCCCCATTCCTTATGATAGATTAGATTTTATTTCTATTGCATTTATAACAACTTAATGTGGTCTATTTATGGGGAGGAGTATTTGCTATGTTCGTTCCATATACTTTCCTTATATTCTATGTGGGAGCATATAACCTAATACTCAATTCATCCTGTGACTTAATTCACTTTATGATTTTTTTTCACAATAGGGTACAAATGAGTGTTTGATTAAAGTTGGCACATCCTGGTTCCATGTGACATGATTGAGAAATTGACACTGAGAAAGAATAGTTAGCAGAGTACTGTTTGAGAATGAGCCACAATAACCGTCATTAGTTTTACTTGATTGGTTGGTTGGTTGGTTGATTGATTGACTAAATGATTGATTAGGTCTGGACACTTATTTATGTACTGAACTTGATTGATAAATGGATAACAGAAGTGCTAATTTACTTGCACTCATTTGCAACTATGTGGTGAATGATAGGAGTTGTCTGCCTGGTGATATCACGAAGGCGAACCGGGATACTGGAACACAGGGCACTTGAAAACTTGGGTTATTAAATGGGAACATGATTCTGGAAGGTATCTCATAAAATAGTGGCTAGAACCAGAGGTGGGTTGCATATACTGTAACAACTGGTTCGTCTAGTACAGAAACAAAAATGTGTGCATGCATGTATGCACCTGCCCCCTTTGCGCAGCTGCAAAAACATGGGGATTTCCTGTGCATGGTAACCATGGTGAGTAGAGCGGGCAAGGCATGGAAATCAGCTGGGATGTGTGGGTGGAGCGAGCGAGTTAGATATATAGGATGGGATAGCTTCAGGGCAGGTGAGCGGGCCCAGACAGTGGTCACAACTACCGGTACAGGTGAGCCGGTCCAAACCAGCAGTAGCCCACCACTGGCTAGACCATATGACTGGCATGGAATACAGAAGTTGAATTTGGACTGCCTTGCTCTTAATAAAATTGATTTCAATAGCCTTTATGTGGGATAGGTTGTTTTTTTTTTTCTTTTTCAATAGTTTTTATTAAGATATAAGGTATTATAAAATGCAAAATGCAAAAGTAAATAAGAGGACTGCAAGGGGGAAGGGAAAAGGTGAAAGAAAAGTGAGGAAGGATAGGGGAAGAAAAAGAAAAAGAAGCTTCCAACTCTCTCTGTTACAATAGAATAAAGCGTAAACAACAAATCACAACTTTTTGTTTCACCGTAATATATGAACCAATCATTTCCATAAAGATCTATCAATCTAATCTGTAAAACCCAAAAGCAAAGTTTCATTCTTTTCCACATCAAGCACGAAGTTCAGAAGCAGTGTGTGTGAAGTTTTTCAATCTTCAAGCCAAGCCAATCTGAGGATTCTTACAGAATTCCTATGCAAATATTAAGTAGACTGAGCCCTGCTTAAATGTTAAGTTGGCAATATGTTAAGTTGGCAATAAGTTAAATGTTAAGTGTTGTCAATATGCTGTCACCTATTGTGCTGCATGTCTTGCCCTTATCAGCCATTTTTTAAATATAGGGTCATATTTTGGGGGGGCTGCATAGAGTAACATTCAGTAAAGTTGTGGCCCAGGAATGTTTTGAGGAGAATTTTGTAACATTCTGAGTTTTCAACAGTCTAGAGGAATGTAGTATTTTATTATAAACATGAATGGATGGCTGGATGGAAATGAGAGAAGAGAATAGAAAAAAGATGATTGGGCTCCCCCAAGATCATCTAAATCCGGATTATAATCATGACTGTGTATACTTCCTAAGTATATACTTAGGAATGGGTTTGTTTGTTTCTGATATTTAGTAGCAGCACACAATGGGGAAGAACAAATACAAAAGCATGAGTTATTTGTTTGTTTATGAGAAAATAAATAAAGGCAGAGAGAGAGAGAGAGAGAGGGAGAGGGAGAGAGGGAGAGAGAGAGAGAGAGAGAAGGTTCTAAGTCTGAGAGGAACCATTGGGTGAAATACCAAGAGCAGATTGTAATTAAATAAAATTGAAATTAAATTATTTAATTGAAATTAAATAAACCAGAATAAAGTCCAAAGACTGTGGGTGAAAAACTATAAGTACTGTATGAAAAAAAAGGTGGTAGATTATTTTTCCAACGGAAGAAATGGAAAGTGAATGAAAGGAAAGAGGATGTGAATGTTATATGGAAAAATAAGTATGAACTGTGCAAACAAACCAGATACTTGGGATGTATTCCTCATGGTACCCAAATTTTAAAGGTGATAGGAAGATCCTATAAATTAGAGACCAATTAGTTTACTGAACATCAACAACAAATTATGTGTCAGACATCTGTGCTGTAAATTTTGTTGCTGACTGGATGAGGAGAATATTATTAAGATTGAGCATATGGAGTTCAGAAAAGGAAAATCTTTGATAGATTACTGTTTGGATTTACAGCATCTAGTGGATAAATAAACTGGTAGCATAGGTGCCCAATTGTCCATGAACTTTATGGTTGTCTTCAACTTTATTTCAAGTTTAGCTCTTTGTTGAGGTGACTTGTTCACATGGATAGAATAAGGATCAAACTGCAAAACAAATGAACAAAATAAGACAGTACAGGCCAAGAAGAAGAGAAAGACCAAGAAATGTCACAACTGGGTGGAATTCATAAGATCTTCAAAAAGAAAGACGTAAAAATAAACAGTGTATGAAATGATGTCCTGATATAGTAGAAATAAGGATGATTTGTAATGACAGAATGGTAAAGAGTAGTGTAATAAAAGATGTGTCATAATCTAGATCTCACTATATTTCTTTTTTTTCCCCTCCCTCTGGTCTCTTTTCTCTAATTTTTTTGCTTACTTTTTTTTTGCCCTTTTTTATTTCCGTGTTTCACATATTTTTTTACCCCCAAAGGGAATAGTGAGGTAGGAATATATGGAATATATACAATATGTCAATTAGGCTGCAAATTCTGCAAATTAGGCAGCAACTCATTCTGCTGAGTTCTATAACAAGCACATATTATAATTAAGCAAATCAATTATCCCCAATAGGTATTTTTTTTCCCTGGAAACCTGAAGTAAATGCTGGAAACAAGCAATTGTTTTTGCAAAACATGGTTGCATGATTATGGGATGCTGCAAATGGCCATTAAGATGAGTCAGTTGTTGAGCACCCAAAATGCGATACCCTGACTAAAGGATGTGTGGCCATTGCAATTTCAAAAATGGTTCATAAGTGGGTTTTGGGACTCCATCATAAGTTTGAATGATCACTAAGCAACTAGTTACAAGTCAAGGATTACCAGTTAAAAAAAGTTCCAGGTGTTTTGTTTTGTTTTTTCGCTAAAAAAAATGTTCTTACAATGTATCGAGAAGTATTTAAAAGGGAGTACAGTTGTGATTTGGAACTAATCTCAAATGCAGTAGAAATTCTGGAATCCTGATTTAGTAGTTATAATAGCAATAGCTATAGTAAGAGTGCCACCAACAGGATGTTTAGAAAGTCAGCAGAAATGAATGAAAGAGAAAGGAGCATAGCTATTAAAAAAAAAAAAAAAAAGCACCGTGGGACATTGATATCTTCAGAAAACATTCTTATTTAAGGTCTTTCTATATAAACGAACAATCCTTGTTAAGAGGAGAAATGAATGAAAGGACTCTCTGGATGCCCATGAAATTATTTAATGAACCATGCATATTGCACATTAAGAAAACCATCTGGTCTCAATCTCCCACCCCCTTCCACTTTCATTTCAAATACACCCCAGGTTTGAAAAAACTGGGAAACAGTTTTTTCGTAGGTATCTGTGAGGTCTATGTTTCTGTTTTTGAGGTGGCTGTTCCAGTTTGCAAATAGAGCTTGAGTCGATCACTCTAAAACAAGGGTGTCAAACTCAAGGTCCATGGGCCGCATCCAGCCTACAGAGTACTTAGTTGTGGCTCAGGAGAGAGCAAGCAAAGGACCTCTTGGTTGTTTTGATGCCTCTGCCAGCAAAAATGGAGCTCGGGAGGGCCATGAGCATCCACCTACCCCAAGCTCCATTTTCACTGGCAGAGGGTTTCAGGAGGCTGTCGTGGCAAAAATCGGAGCCTGGGTGGACTGTGGACAGCCTCCCTGGGCTCCATTTTTATCGGCAGAGGGCTACAAGAGGCCGTTGCAGCTGAAAATGGAGTCTGAGTGGGCTGGGCACAGGCTCCCGGGGCTTCATTTTTGCTGGAAGAGGGTTGCAGGAGGCCATTGTGGCCAAAAACAAAGCTTGATGAGTGATGTTGAGCTCGCCATGCCCACCCAAGCCACGCCCACCCCAGCCACACCCCATCCAGCCCCACCCATCCCAGCCCCCCAAGGTCAAATACAACCCTGATGTGGCCCTCAATGAAATTGAGTTTGACACCCCTGCTCTAAAATGTTATGAGGTAGAAAGTGGTCAGCTCCCCTGAGACAGTTCGTTTCTATCTTATTCTCAAATCTTCTCAAGTCAGGGGTGTGTATGGGAAGGGAAGGAAGGAAATCCTCTTAATTTCCTATAAAGGAGAATGTTTTTAGCTCAAGGTTGAAATGGAGGGATCGTTGGTACTCTCTGAGCTTGGTTGTTTTATTGCAGAAAGAAACAATGATGATATTATCTAGTTTGGGTAATGAAAACATCTGCAAGAAAACAACCAGGTTCAGAGAGCACCAAAGACCCCTCTTAATTTCCTTTCTGAAAGGAAAGGAAATTTACTTTAATGTATAATGCTGACTCTTCAAAACCCTGTAATATTTCCTTTAGGACCACCTCTAACTTTCTCACTCCCCATTATTTCCCCTCCACTCTGCCTCCAGAGTTATCTATTTCAGGGGGAGCAGGAAGTACCTCCTCTCTTCTGCCTTTCTTCAGGCCTGCTTTGTGCATATTGTAAGTTACTGCAAAGTAAATTATGATTTTCCTGCAGTAATTTATTCAGCTCTCGAACACTTTTTTTAAAGCCTGCTTCAAACCTGCTGCCAGCCTGAGATGCTTGGATTCGTAAACCCATTTTTAGTTTCTGGCTTTTTGCTGCCTGAAAACTGAACTAACATATCACATTTGTCTCTGTCTCTGTTTCTATTATTTATTTATTTATTTTCCCCAGTAAGTTTTCCAGAGTGGAAGATTGCATATGTTGCATTTCAAAACACGTTTTAATAGAATTATAACACTTTTTTTTAATTTCAAACAAAGTAGAATTGATTAGATCAGGAGAGAGAGAGAGAGAGAGAGAGATTTAGAAAGTGAGAGAGATATATTGTTTTAATTCAGAATATATACATTTTGGAATATTTCAAAATGTATTTAGTTCCATATATTCTACAGAATATATTTAGCTTGTATATATATACTTTTGTGAATACACACACACACACACACACACACCATACACAGTCTACAGTTTATAATCATGTGGTACCTATATTCCATAAACTGATTAGGCTTATTCAAACAGATTGGATGCACCATTGTTTCAAGGTTTGGTTGTTAATTTTGCTTGCCCAAGACTCAATGTGCAGGATAGGTATTGAAAATTTTGAGAACATTTGTAATGCAGAAATTAAAATGCTATTATTAAAATTAGTTGGATTCTTTTTCAAACCCTGGCCCATTTCCAATGTAGTTTTATGCTTGGGAGGGGAGCAGGATGTCACACAAATATGGTTAATATTTTAGGGGCTGTGGTAACACAAAATGCCAGAGTTTGTGTGAGAATCCCAACTGTAAGCATGTGTTTATTTCAGACTCAGTTAACAGAAGCAGGAGGCAGGAAAGTAATAAGTACAACAAAACAAAAACAAAGCAAAGCAAGATTATTCTTGTGTTTTCATTTCAAAATAGAGTTTTGGGAAAAACAGAAGGAAAGGGCTAAATCAGCTGAAGAATTGCAGATAGATTCAACACAAAGACTACCAGGAAATGCCACACGTAGAATAAGCGGCATGAAAAAGAGCAGCAGGGAAAAAGTCAGAGTAAGTGAGTCTTTCTCCCTCCAAGAAAACGTGTCCAATTTAATTATATTGAAATTGTAAGATGCAAACAAGAGAGCCAACAACTCTCTTTAAAGCAGACTAAGAGGATTTGTGGACGAGAAAATGGTCCTTGGCTTGCTTCTTCCAACTTTCCCCAGCTTTGCCCAATGTATGGAACATTAAACAATACAATTGTGTCTGAGATTCCATAAGGCCAGAAAGTCTACTGATTCAGATAATTTTGATTCAAAGGTTACAATTTTAAGGATGATCAAACCAGCTTAGAACTGGAACACTTTTTGAAGCTTTGCAGTCTCAACTCACTAATGGGGAATGGAGGAAAATATACCAGATGATGACATAGAGAAACATAGTTATAGTCCTTGTCAGACTTATGGAATAGACCAGATAGGAAATATGACCGGATGAGCTAATTCAACTTTACTGTACAGATCCAAACTGGGCTGATCCCCCAGGACCAGAGGTTTAGTCTTCCGAGCTTTCAGATTCATTTTGGATCCCATCCTCAAGAGGCCTTTATTGTAAGGATATATTGAAAGAATCTTGCATCTGAAACATCTGAAAACACTCAACCCTCCCCGATTCTCTTTATAGCCCAAGAAACTAAGAAGGATTGCTTCTCACCTACCCACCCACCCAGTGGTGGTATTCAAAAATTGTTACTACCGGTTCTGTAAGCGTGGCTTGGGTGGGCATGGCTTGGCTTGGTGGGTGTGGCAGGGGAAGGATACTGCAAAATCCCCATTCCCTCCCCACCCTACTAACCTGCTTCCCAGCTCCATTCTCCTGTGAGGGCAACCAAAGAAGACCCAGCTGATCAGCTGGGATTTGGGAGGCAGAGAATAGATGGGGGCAGGACCAGTGAGAGTTGGTACTTGCTGGTTCTCTGAACTACTCAAAATTTCTGCTACCGGTTCTTCAGAACTGGTCAGAACCTGCTGAATACAACCTCTGCACCCACCCACATTCCTTCTGTGGATTAAGTTGCTTTTTATCTAACCATTCCTCTGGCTGCATCTGTTTGCTCTATCATCTGTCAAGGTAATTCCCACAGGACAGTATATCTCTGCATACCTATCCCAATTGGTTTATCCAACCTGAAGCAAACTGTCCTTCCAGATAAATGATTTTGCCCTAATCTAGCTTCCCTTTGTCTGGAAACGAATATGATTCAGCAGGTAGCAGGAAGAAACACTTAAACACTTAAGATTTTTCTTTCTTCCTGGATTAAATACAGGGGTGGGATTCTACCAGTTCGCACCTATTCACTAGAACCAGTTGTTAACATTCTAAGCAGTTTGGAGAACCAGTTGTTAGAAGAAATTACTGGCCTAATCCTGTAAGGAAGGCAGGAAGGAAACATTCTAGGGTTGCTTACAGAAACTGCCTCTCCGTTAACCCTTTTTACATTCTTGGCAGGATTAGACTTCCTGTCTCAGGAATTTCTCTGGAGTTTTTTCCCCCTCCTTTGCAGGTACTTTGATTGTGTGGAGTGACCATTCAAAGTTACAATGGCACTGAAAAAAGTGACTTATGACCATTTTTCACTCTTATGACTGTTCCAGCATCCCCACAGTCATGAGAGGCCAGGCGAGGAGATACATGCCTCGATGTGAGTGATACTGAGTTGGCCACGCCCAGCCAATAACATGACCACCAAGCCATGCCCATCAACTAAGCCATGCCCACAGAACCGGTTGTTAAAATTTTTGAATCCCACCCCTGTGCAGGCTACTTCTGCTGCAGCTAGCTGCCTGCAATTTGGCAGTTCGAATCTCACCAGGCTCAAGATTGACTCAGCCTTCCAAACTTCCAAGGTGGGTAAAATGAGGACCCACATTGTTGGGGACAAGATGCTGTCTCTGTAAACCACTTAGAGAGGACTGTAAAGCACTATAAAGCGGTATATAAGTCTAAGTGCTATTGCTATTGCTATGTCCCTCTCTCTCCCCTCTCTTTCCCTCTCCCTCTCTCGCACACAGACATACAATCCCAATAGAATGAAACAAGTCAGGTACTGCCTCCTTGTGGTCAATATCACTAAAAAGACCCCACTGTGGTAAGAACAGAGCAGAAAACATGTAAAACTCCAATTATAGGAGCATGAAATAATATAACAATTCTATGTATCTCTATGCTCTGAGAACCTAAACAGAAGGTGAATTGCATGCACCATTCAGATAACTGAGAATATGAAATTTTAATTTTGGGTTGGAAATCATTGTGAACACCTTCTAACTGTCTATGTGTGTGGGGAATTTGGCCCACAGTTTGAGTACTTCTGGTTTAAGTAATGCACATATTTCCATACCTTAACTTTTTTTATGATAAAAAGCCATATAATACTCCTGTAAGGAATTGTGACTTTTAGCTTTTTCCTTCTGTTTTCCCAGTAGATTTGGGAATATATATATATATATATATACATACATACATACATACATACATACATACATACATACATATAATGTATACACACACACATATAATTTTCTTATAAAGGAATAAATAAAAAAATAAAAAAATGAAATAGAACAGTCAGCATAATGCTGATATTAGGAAAAGGTCAAGAATATATTATTAAGCAGTTGATTTATGAGCATTAATAAAAGAATATTTCGCTTAGTAGAAGTCCACAGTGATGCCAATTTTATAAGATCTTTCTCTTTCTGTCCCTCTCCCTCCCTCCCTCCCTCCCTCCCTCTCCCTCTCTTTCTCTCTCTCTCTCTCTCTCTCTCTCTCTCTTTGTAATAATTTACAAATTATTTTGTTGATTTATGGAATGTAATGAATATAGTATACTCGATTTTGGCAAGATCATTTGGTGGAGTCCTTCAGGAAATTCTGGTAAACAAGATGGCTAAAATATCTGCTGGATTGTGCTACCATTATAAAAGTGAGTTTGGTCTAAAGGTTAAGGCACCAGGCTACAAACCAGGAGGCTGTGATTTCTAGTTCCACCTTAGGCATGAAAGCTAGCTGGGTGATTTTGTATCAGTCATCTCTCTCAGCCCACCCCAATTCACAGAGTTGTTGTTAGGGGTAGAAAGGAGTATTCTGTGTGTTCACTGCCTTGAGTTATTTATAAAAATAATAAAGGTGAGATATAAATAAATAAATAAATAGTAAGTAAGTAAGTAAGTAAGTAAGTAAGTAAGTAAGTAAGTAAGTAAGTAAGTAAATAAATAAATAAATAAATAAATAAATAAATAAATAAATAAATAAATAAATAAATAAATAAATAAATAAATCTGCACCTTAGGCACTAATCTAGTTGGGTGATCCTGGGCTCTATCAATTTAGGGTGAAGAAGGTAATGGCAAACTACTTTTGTAATCTTGAAAACTGCAGCAAGTTGTCCAGACAATTGCCGGAAGCCTTAACTGTCTCAAAGCACCACCATATGATCACTATATTGATGCAAAATTGGTTGAACATTGTACTCAATACATTATCATCATTTATCACTTACCTTTTGAATCTCATGGCAGCATGGCAGAATCCAATTAATGCTGCTAGTTTCCAGACAAGATCTGTTTCATTTGTACATATTTTAATCTTGTATTTTATATTTTAAATTGTATGTCATATTTATTTTAATTGTGATGTTTTGTACATGAATAAACTTACTTTTTGACAATATCTTTTTGACAATAGATGATAGATAGATCGATAGATCGATAGATCGATAGATCGATAGATCGATAGATCGATAGATCGATAGATCGATAGATAGATAGATAGATAGATAGATAGATAGATAGATAGATAGATAGATAGATAGATAGATCCTGCCCCCAAAATAGAAATCCTATCACAGAAATTTTAATTTGAACAATCTGATTGAGCCAAATATCAATTCACACCATCACTTCCAGGGATATCTCTGTAAACATCTGAAATCATACTGGCAATATTTAGAAGAAAATCACTGAAGTTCAATAATAAGATTTCCTGCTAATATTTGGAAAAAATAAATCAGGTAAAACAAGCATGAGGTGCAAAACTTTAGATAGATATACTATATCTTAAATCCCTTAAAAAACTGAGAGGTTAAACTTTCCACCTGACATTTACAGTAAATCATGTCATCTGTTGTGTTTATTTTTTTAAATAAATGTGGCCTGTAGCTACTGCAGAACGGTCTGTGCAAGGTCAATGGAGGCAAGGAAGGAAGTGAGAAGTTAAATTGACCTTAAAGAGATATTGCACAGTTCATTAAATTGGTCTGAAAAGAACATACTCAAGAGAAATAGTCATCTTAATTTAATTGTAATTCTTGAAAGAGTATGATGGCACATTAATCTTTTAAAACACTTTTAATATACAACAATAGTTGTTGAAAATAAATAAAATAAGTCTGCTGTTTCAATGTATCATAAAAAAATAATTTATTTGTCACCTTGTAAATTATATATTTTTCAGTTTGAAGACATAGTATACATAGCGAGAGAACATCAGAAGTAGGCATTGGTGTTTTTTGTTTTTTTTTTGATAAATATAATCCTTTGAAATTTTAATGGTTTGCTTAATTTTTTGTTTTTGCTTATTGAAACATCCTTTGCACTGCTGTTTTTTTAAAATTATGAATTCACCCTGTCCTAGTTCATTTGAGCTATCCTATTTTTAATCTACTTCTACTTTTCTCACTGGTGATGCATCAAGGAGCTGATATAAATATATCTTTGAAATGCCTACCATATTTTCCTTGTTTATATCTTGATTTCCCAATATTCAAAAATATTAATTGGTATTACTTAAGGGATTCATACAATAAGCTGTGATGGACATTTTGCTGCAAAGAATCACCTTACAGAGGAGATGGGCTGATTAAAAATGAATAAGAAAGTAAACAGGAAGAAAGAAGGAAGGAAGGAAGGAAGGAAGGAAGGAAGGAAGGAAGGAAGGAAGGAAGGAAGGAAGGAAGGAGAAAGGATGGTGAAGGTAAAAGTATTTGGTAATAAGAGTGCTGAGACTGTCTGTGAGAGAGAGCTGGACTGATATTAAATGAAGCACATCTAGATAATCTGAAAAATGCCCTGTCTATTTAACTATTCTGTATGCAATCCACAGAGTCACACAGAGCATGGATATTCAGGGGCTGGGCTATGGGAAGAGGTGGATGTGACATTAGATATATCATTAACTTTGGCATGAAGCCAACTCCATTATTTAGATCATTTGTGAAATGATGTAATAGGGCATTATTGTACCTGGTACAAGAAGCCATGATGAAAGGTGAATCTTCTTTTCCTACCAGTTCAGATGATTGGTGGCCAACAAATGCCTAGCAATTCTGAATGCAACATTGCTTCATTTTGCAGCAGTGTTTGGCATGCAAATTAACTTCTTTACAATATGTTTTTTTTAAAGTGGGACAATAATTGGCCCCAATTGCATTGATGACAGTTGACAATAGGATTTGATTGAGTGTAAGGTACAGAACTGAGTTAATTACTTGATAATTGCTTGATACTTCCTGACCAGATACAGAGAATTCTCAGAGATGGCAGGGTGCATGGAACATCTTGGCATAAACTGATCTCATATTCTCCTGCCAGTATGGGGATGGGAAATCAATCTTTAAATCCATGTACTAGGCTGGATCTAAAGGCTTCCCCTGCTTTGGATAGATAGATAGATAGATAGATAGATAGATAGATAGATAGATAGATAGATAGATAGATAGATAGATAGATAGATAGACCTTCATTCTCTGTTTAAATTGCAGATTTGAACATTATAGCTGTGGATCCAGTCCAAAGTGCAACTCCTCAAACACAGTGATAGATGAACTCTACAAAATAGGCATGCATTAAATGAAAGGATGTGTAAGTGGGAGACCCTGAATTAAAAAAAGAGGAGGAAACTCAAAATGTCTACTTATTTTAATTGACTTGTGAAAACTGTAGGCTTCAGATATGCCTGCCACCTATTCTCACCAATCAGGGATTCTACTGGGTTTCTTGGGTACCTCTTCTGCAGCATACTGGGTACCCCTTCCTTTTCTACCCACATACCAGAAAAAAAGGTGTAAGTCCTTTTTGCTGTATTCACCCCTATGCATAGCCAAAGGGATTGTCTCTGTACATTGCAGCAGCAGCCAAAAAGAAAAACAAAAAGTAATCCAGAGAAGAATTGAGATAAACAGGATTGAGGGGATGAGTTTGTGTGTGAATTCCCCAGTCCACCATAAAGGAATTCTGAGGTTTATTGGGGAATAGATGCAGTTGTTACAGATAGTTTTAATTTGCATTTACACTAGCATTCAAGCTTAAATAATTCTGAACTGCCTTTCTCCTAGATCTGTTATTTCAGGCTCTTATAAGACTTCTTTTTTAATAAGTGTTTTTTTTATGCATACGGATTATAAGTATATAAAAGCAGTAATCTGCTCCATGTCATAATATTTGAAAGCTTTGGCATTATTAATGATCTTGTTGCTAGACAATTAACCTGTGCAAAGGTAATGCCTGTTCAAAAAAGAATTCTATGGCTAGGCTCAAAAGGTTGAATTCATTTTGGAAAGTAATGAAGATAAAAATGGCTAAGGCAGTTTTGTAAAATGGCACAAGATGCTATTCTTTTTAATTTTTGCAAAGGTTTTTCTTAAAATTCCTTTTAAGCAGTGTCTCACACGCAGTGCCAATTCCAAAAGATATGGTGACAAAAAAGTATCTCTCTCTCTCTCTCTCTCTCTCTCTCTCTCTCTCTCTCTCTGTGTGTGTGTGTGTGTGTGTACATACATCCATATATTAACTGCTCTGAAACTCACTGAATTTCATACTAAATGCATTTTGAAATGAAAATTTTGTCCCAGTATTCATCAAGTGTTTGGCATTCAATCCACAGTCTAGAACCTATCAATGTCAGCTGCCCTATTAATTATGGGAAAAATTGTATTCATCAGATCTCCCAGAACCAATTAACAATGACCTCCAAGGTACCACTCTGTGTGTGTGTGTGTGTGTGTGTGCGTGCGTGTTTGTGTGTGTGTGAAGATATGTCATCAGCACAAAACTGATTAGCAAGAATAGACCATAGTTCAATAGATATATGGATGGATGGAAGCATAGATAGATAGATAATAGATATATGGAGTTATTGATATTGATATATTAATATGCTGTATGTTGAACTATAACTATTCTAAACTGTGCTGTACACCTCCTATTCAATTTTTGCTGATCACATATTTTCTTTCTCAAAAAACAAGCAAACAAAAAAAAATTGACTCTTCCTAAGCTGTGGGTGGTTGATTTTCATGAGCTTCACATATATTTCCTATTGATCCTCCCTCTTTAATTTATATTCAAAAATATTTTTGAGCAAATGCAGAAAGATCTATTATATGTTGGCTCAAAATACATTTTTCACAAGTCCAACTAACATTTTAGGAAGAAAATCAGACAGGGCTGTTCATCATTTGTCAATAGCTGCAAAACGGTAGTAGTGGTAGTGGTAGAATATGGATTCATTATATTTATCATTTATAAGCTCCCCTTTGTCATCACCACTCCCCCAAAATTCCTACAGAACACATAATTAGAATACCAACTCAATATATATTAAGAACAGGATATTTTATACTTTAATGCCACAAGATACAGAAACTTTCAATGAACCAATCTAAAAACCAAGTTACCAAAAATATTATGTGTCATGTTCCCATCAATAGTATTAGACTTTCCAGTAGAACTTCTGAAGAAGATTGAAAAATATAGGCAGTTTTAGGGAGGAGGCCATTTTCTGAGTATCTTGGGGAAAAAAGCAATTTATGATTTTGGGGGATCACTACCATGGAATAAAACTTAGAATGTATTATTGCTGGTATTTCTTTAGATTTGTTCTAAGCCTTCAGCAATCAATGTGGTTGATTGCTTTATGTGATCCTTTGAAAGTTTTCTATATATTTCCATGATGCCTAGTCCATCCCATAGCAAGAAACGACCGATTTAATCACCTAAGTTTTATTGTCTACTAATACATGCATGGAACCTTGATGTAATCGCAAGGTAGATTTCTCGGAGTCCAAAAATATAATTTACAACATTGAGATGGACATTTTCTAAGGCAGAAGTGATTTAATTTGAATTTGTTTCAATTGAACCTGTTAGCAAAAATACCTCGCAGCAAGCACAAATCAGTTAAACTATCACTACTGTACAATATGTCAGAAGCTTTTTAAAAATAAATACTGTAAATGCATATCGCTATTTTTGCGACATTTCAACAGTCTGTGATTTGAACAGCAGTGGCACGTAGCAAATGAACAACTTAGACTGACACTGAGTGATTATCTATTATTATTGTGCTGGGAATATTTTATCACAGTAGATTATTGCTTTATTAATACCAGAAAAATAAAAGTTCCATGTTATATCTTTAAAGGCTTACATACAACAGCAGACAAAAAGATAAAAAGAGAGATGGCCTGCTTATGAAAAGCCATTTTTTTAAAAAAAATAGACGGGAAACAAAATGAGTTGTATTTTACATTTCTCAAAATGAGATATTGCTTTCTCCTTACTTTAGTGATATGTTTCATAGTAGTAAGTCTTCTATATGTACTTGCTCATCCCAGGAGCTACTTTCCATTTGATTGATTGTAGGCATAAAACATAAAGTAGCTGAATAAGGTGATTGTGTTATTTGTGCCTGCATGTTTTTCCCCACACAAACAGAACCAACCTTTTTTCACATAATTACAGTAGTTTGGAATTCATGGGTCTAACTTCACTTTGCTTCATGGGTTATCTATGGTCAATAAACTAAATTGTAAGCTGCTCAGAGTTATTGACTGAGAGAAACACCTATAGAAATTAAACAAATATGATCCAGAGAGACTATGTCAGATCATACGAAATTCCTTCTCAATAGGATTTTAATAATTTGAAGTATACTGTACTTGATTAGGGCTAAAGTAAGGGTTAATTTAAGGTGCAACATATTTGTTTCTCTTTTACTGAAAAATAAACACAGATTATTAGATTGGGAATCTAGCATATGAGATAAGGAACCTTTAACTGTCCATCTGTAGTCCCAATCCAAATAAGAACATTGGACAGGGTAATTTCCAAATATAAAATTTCCACTATATGAAGCCCAGCTCCTTCTCATCCATAGAGATTGGCCAAACTAACATTTCATATTCTGAAACCAAGAATACAAAAGTACAATAAAAATTTCCAATGATTTCACCTGAAGAAAATGTATTGGGAAATCTTTTTCCACTTGCCAAGCCTCTAAATCATGGGTGTCAAACTCGTGGTATCCAGAGGTGATACTCAGCAGGTTCTCCTCCCTTAGTGGGTGGGGAGGGAATGGAGATTTTACAGTATCCTTCCCCTGGAGTGGGGTGGGAATGGAGATTTTGCAGTATCCTTCCCCTGGAGTGGGGTGGGAATGGAGATTTTGCAGTATCCTTCCCCTGCCATGCCCACCAAGCCACGCCCACCAAGCCACACCACACCAATCAAGCCACACCCACAGAACCAGTAGTAAAATAAATTGAATCCCACCACTGGCAGCATCACATTGCGGTCATGCTACATTTTGTTATTTTTTCCCTTTGCAGAGCTGGGATGGGCATAGCTTGTGCATGACACATCTGGCCCATGGGCCACTGGTTGACACCCCTGCTCTAGATGAATGATTTGGTACAATGTAAATGCTTCATTTGAGGAACTATGGTGTCTCCTTGCCTTGATAAGGAGACCTTATCTCAATGGTCAATATGTCAACACAATGGATAACCAATGAGCACAAGCTTAATAGTCACGTAGCACCATTCATGTACTTTATAGAGCTATAATACATCTTATGGTTCTAGAATTCAGGTAAATGCACATTTTCTAACTGTGACCCAGACACACAAAGAAAGCAAACAAAGGGTACCTTGTGATCAATTTCTATGTTAAAACTTAAGCAACATTGTCCATGGCAATCCACTGACAGTATTTGAAACATTTGGCCCAATATTATGTTCAGCTTCAAGACACCTAATGTATCAGAAGTGATTACTAAAAATTACAAGGCAAAAAAAAAAAGGCCTACAGCTCAGTAATAAACAGTGGTGGGATTCAAAAGTTTTTACTACCAGTTCTGTAGGTGTGGCTTGGTGGGCCTGGCAGGGGAAGGATACTGTAAAATCTCCAGTCAGAGGGGGTATTTGCCGGTTCTCTGAACTACTCAAAATTTCCACTACCAGTTCTCCAGAACTGGTCAGAACCTGCTGAATATCACCTCTGGTAATAAACCAATTTGATAACCTTCTTCCAGTACTTGGAGGTCTGTCACAGAGAAGAGGGGTTTGACTTATTTTCCAAAGCACTTGAGGGAAAGAAAGAAATAACAAGTGGAAGCTCATTAAAATAATGATCCAATCTGGAACTAAAGAGAAATTTCCTGACAGTAAAAACAATTCATCATTTGAACAGCTTGCCTCCCATTGTTGTTGGGGTTCCATCACTGGAAGTTTTCAAGAAAAGGTTGGCCAGTCATTTGTCCAGGATGGTGTAAAGTCTTTGGCCTTGGGCAGGATCTTGGACTAGAAGGACCCTTCCAGCCCCATCATTCTACAACATTAAGTCTTCTCCTGCAAACTTTGGTACTCATTTGCCTATACTGTGACCTACTAGTAAGCAGCTTTTATCAAACCTTTAAGAAGAGCAGAGAAACTTGCTCCAGTAGATAGAGTCAAAGACTTTCAAGATTGATGTCAGTCCTTTTGCAATAGACCAGGTTAGGAAATTTAACCACAAGGAAAATTATAATTCTGTCTTATTGATATAGGCCACCATTACAGAATCTTCAAAATTTGGCAGCATTTCCCTCTGAATCCAAAGATAATCAAAGTGGGACAATCACATGTTTCATAAGCTTTCCTGTTTTCCCAGTCTATTCTCACATTTTACTGTCGGGTGCTCCCTATTTTCTCCCTCATCACTTATCTACTGTTTAAAAAAAGATGCAATCAAATACCCATAGATATCAAATATCAGAATCCTATACTGAAATATGTTGCTATTGAAAATAAAATGAATCTGTAGCATGCTAGCTCTACTTCAAACAGTTAAAGTATTCAGTGCAATTACATATCACCAGAGGCTACTGGAGAACTAAAAGCAGGGAATGTATAAGTACCAAGAATGACTAACTGCAGGGAAATAGGATTTTTATTTCCTTAAAAGTGCTAAAAATGGTCAGTTATAACAACTGTGAAGCATCTCTGTGGGTGTTGCTTTTTTCCCTGTAGAGCAGGAATAATTCCTTGTGGAGGAGTTCAGCTACATAAGGAACTGCAAGGAACTGAAAACCTGCATGTTTTTCCAGGAATAATGTTTAGAGTAAGATACTTTTCCTCTATGTTGTGCAAAAAGAATACTGGAAGAGAACCTGTACAAATTATTTTTCAATATGACCACATGGTGACATAAAGATGCAGAAATATATATCTAATGCAGAGATAAGGAAGGGGAAATAAGTAAGCATTCTGATTCTAAAATTCTTCCTTTTCTTCTCATTCCGATTATGATGTTCTGAAGAGAGACTCTATGGTAACAAGAATCTGTTTTCATATCTCAGTGCAGATTGGTATGCTGTGATGTGTCTTCAGAAGCAATGTGGCACAGTAACCAAGCACATGTCAGATGCAAAGAGGAATGCTTAATCACGATAATGAGAAAATTGCACAGACAATCTAATTGGCATGCACCTGCAAAATAGATATCCAGCATGAATCTCAGACTGTGATTCTTAACTTGAAAGGAGGAGTGGTTCACACATTCACATACATCACTTGATTACCCAGCACTTGATTATGGTACACTTAATCAGCCATAGCCAAATGTTTAACCGGCTCCATTAAAATGACTTGCATTTGAAGTGACATTGAGTGAAATGAAATAGGGCAAATTCTGCAATCTCTCATCTACCCAAAGCAAGCATCTCTTGATGTCATAGCCAGCAAGAGTGGTGGGGGGTGGAACAGGCAGATATTAATGAGGCAGCCCTAAGTTTAAAGAAAAAAAATGTGCACAATATATTTCTCTGAGTTTGTTAAAATTGGGTTGATAAGTTATGCCTCAGATGAAGCAGGGAGATATTTTTTTTCTCTGTCCCTTTGTGCCATTATCAAGCAGTGACCTCCAACAGATGGTGGAATTCAATAGCGAGTCTACGACTTCCTGCCATATCTCAGCGTTATATTCATCACACTGCTTTTTTGGAAATGCCAGATGTTGAAGTCTGAACTGGACAGTGTGGGTTTGAATAGCTTTTCCTCCTCTATGCATGACCATGAATCAGAGATGAATGTCAAAATTTGGGAAACTTGCACATTATCGCTTTGGAAAGGGAAACTTCAGTTCAACGTTCATAGGATTGAAAATAAAATGAAGAATTGGTTGAACTATATTATATCAATATGACCTTGATTATAGAAATATATGTATATTAAACAGACAACCACCCTTCTTTTCCTTCTTCTTCCCATCAGTTAGCTAGATACATACATGTTTTCTAAAACATGCACAATAGAACACACTCATATTATATGTAGAAGGGAAGAGACCATGCAACTTTATCACCTGGAACCCTTTTTTTGCAGGGGGGGGGGGAGATATTTTTCTTTCTGAATTTGGTTTTGAGCAAAAGTATGTTACATTTTTTTGCTCTTTTAATTTGTTGTGCCAATTCTTCCTTTTCCATTATATTTAACTTATGTTTAATTAATTCCATTTGGCTTTTTAAATTCACCTTTGTGGTTCTTTTTGTAACTCTAGTTCAATTTTTTCGTATTTTTCTTCTGCTGTCTTTTGGTTCTGTTTCTTTCTTGTTTTTCCTCACTAGATAGGTTATAGCTAATCCCCTAATATATGCTTTCACTTACATGCACCCTGTTATTCTGAAGAGAAAATAGTCCAAGGGCAGGGATTATGGTGTAGAGAAGGGATGTTTCCTAGTTGCCACAGCTGACATGCCTTGAATGACAGGGACATATAAAATGTCCAGCTCACCAGACCAAATTGGATGACCTGGGAGAATAAAGTCCATCAGGTAACCTAGTCCCATTATAAAGGTTTTTAAAAATGTCAACCAGCATCCTGATCTGCACCCAAAAACACACTGGCAACCAATGCATCTCAGTGATATCACCAGGGGTGGGATTCTACAGGTTCGCATCTATTTGCTAGAACCGGTTGTTAACATTCTAAGCAGTTTGGAGAACCGGTTGTTAGAAGAAATTACTGGCCTAATCCTGTAAGGAGGGCAGGAAGGAAACATTCTGGTGTTGCTTACAGAAACTGCCTCTCCGTTAACCCTTTTTATATTCTTGGCAGGACTAGACTTCCTGTCTCTGGAATGTCTCTGGAGTTTTTTTCCCCTCCTTTGCTGGTACTTTGCTTGTGTGGAGGGACCATTCAAAGTTACAATGGCACTGAAAAAAGTGACTTATAACCATTTTTCACACTTACGACTGTTGCAGCATCCCTACAGTCATGAGAGGCCAGGCGAGGAGATGCATGCCTCGATGTGAGTGATGTTGAATTGGCCACACCCAGCCAGCCACATTACCACCAAGCCATGTCTACAAACTAAGCCACGCCCACAGAACAGGTTGTTAAAAAAATAGAATCCCACCCCTGGATATCACATGTGTTGAATATGTATGTTACATTTTGTTTTACTTTGATGGAAACACAGAAGAAAAAGTCAATCACCAGGGAAGATCTTTTTTAAATATCTATCTATCTATCTATCTATCTATCTATCTATCTATCTATCTATCTATCTATCTATCATCTATTTATCTAACTATCTAACTATCTAACTATCTAACTATCTATCTAACTATCTTCTTAAGTTTTTGCGGGTATCTATATGAATGGTATTCAGCTTTGTTCAGGTATTTTCCCATGTCATTATAGTTGTGCTTTTAAAGTTGTAGCAACATTTCGACAGAATCTCATCTGCCATCTTCAGGCTTGTGTATTGTGTTCGTCTGTGAGTCAGGCTTTCACAGCCATTTCTGTTTTAAATTTGGTGCTAGACTACTGCTGTGTTAAAGATACAAGCAAATCACCACTGTCACCCATCATTGCAAACCTGTTCATGGAAGAATTTGAATCCAGAGCCCTGGCCAATGCCACCCACAAACCCAAACTATGGCTAAGATACATCGATGACACATTTGTTATTTGGCCCCATGGAAAAGAAAACCTAAACAATTTCCTAACACACCTAAATAGCACACACCCAAAAATCAAGTTCACCATGGAAACGGAAACAAACAACTACCATTCCTAGATGTACTAATCTACAAAAAAAAAAAAAAAACAGATGGCACACTAGGACACACCATATACCAGGAGAAAACACACACCAACTGCTACCTCAACGCCCAATCCCACCACCACCCAGCACAGATAAACTCCGTGGCCAAAACATTAACTGCCAGAACCAAACGCCTGGCAGACAAGACACACATAAAGACTGAACTATGCACCCTGACTAAAGTACTGACAGCTAACAGCTTCCACAAAAGCAAAATCACTGGCCTGATCCACAAAAACACACTGAGACATAATGGAGACCTAGAAGATGAACAGACCTATGGAACAGCTGTCCTGCCCAACATAAGAGGTACCACAGAAAAAAATCAGTAAGATACTACACAGGCATCACATCAAGACTGCCTTCAAAACAGACAGAAAAATAGCAGCCATCCTAAGAAACCCCAAAGATAAAATTGACCTGGAAAACCAAGGCATATATGGAGCCCCCTGCACATCATGTCCTGCCACATACATCGGACAGACCAATAGAAGAATAAGTACCCGCCTGGATGAACACAAAAATGCAGTAAAAAAGCTGGAACATACTTCCTCACTAATCCAACACATGAAAGCCACAGGTCATAGCATCCACTTCAATGGCACCAAAACCCTAGCCACTATAGAAAAGCCCAGCCACAGAATTATCAGAGAAGCCATAGAGATTGAAAAAAGACCTGAAAGCATGAATAGAAGAGATGACTCCACCAGACTATCAATTATCTGGAAGCCTGCACTCACAAACAAAAAAATCTCCACACCACAAGCCAAGCAAACACCTGGGCACAAACAGATCCCCCCTGATACCTCCAGCTCAAACACATCCCAACCAGGCACCCAGATGAAACCCAGCTTCCTAATAAATGATAGCCGTCCATTTACTCGGAGCCAAGCCTGACTAAAAGCCTCCAATACAGGAAACACAATATTGCCCGCCAATCAAGACATAAAAAAAAGCCACAAAACAGACAGAAGATATTAGAAACACCAATCAAGCAGAACACAGCAAACCCCAAGATCAATAAATACAGACCAAGACTCCCAACCAATCAGGATGAAGAAAAAAACCATTCTGGCACAGCAGTAGGCTAGCACCAAATTTAAAACAGAAACGGCTGTGAAAGTCTGACTCACAGACGAACACTATACAGAAGCCTGATGATGGCAGATGAGATTCTGCCGAAACGTTGCTACAACTTGAAAAGCACAACTATAATGATGTGGGAAAACACCCGAACAAAGCTGAATACCATATATGTAACTATCTGTGAAAACTTAAGAAAAAAAATGTGTGTGTGTGTGTGTGTGTGTGTGTGTGTGTGTGTGTGTGTATGAATGTATGTATGTATGTATGTATGTATGTATGTATGTATGTATGCCAATGCATTCAGGAGCAAAATTTCATGGGTCTGCAATCTCAGGTGGTATATTAGTGCCTATAAATAGTCAAAAGGTGGTTGACAGCATTCTTAGAACAAGAGTTTAAGCAGTAGACTTTGTATTAACGGTGGTGAACTGGCAGATGAGTTGTCCCATTACACCTAGTTAAACCTGTTACAGTATTTTGCTGTTTTTCACCTAACATTGATGACTTGGAAATGACAGTGAGATGGCAATTGGGGGGCTGCAAAAAGGGGATCCAAGAGTCATATCTCTGAAGGTTACAAAAATTACTTTCTACTTTTCATAGTATTATTGTGAATACCTTGCAGGCTCCTCACAAACTAAGAATAAATCGTCTTTCCCACACTCCCATCTCCCATGCTCAAAAATTGTTCTTCCTTTTGGTAGACCTAATTTACAAAAAAAAAAAAAAAAAAATCTAAATATCAAATCCATAGATTCACTAAAAATGGCCTTTTAAAATAAATGTCTAAAATAACAATCTTTGAAAAGTGATTATTGCATGATTCATTTTTTGTGGATTTATTTAAATGTCATTATCTTTCACTATCATATTTATACTGACTTACTTCCTTTCTCCCATTTTACATTGTGTTCTTGTATTTTATTTCTTACTTAAAATATATTTTAGTCAGCTAACTTTTGATGGAATAAATGCATTAATTATGGCTGCATTCCATTTATAGTTTATTCAATATTCAGTTTTAAAACGTCTTTTTCTGAATATATCAGGGTTGCCTATATATAAAAGCTAAGTAAGCTCCTTCAGAGTTCATTTATTTTTATGTATCTGCATCACTCCAACCTATTTAGAAATCTTAGTTGATGGTCCAAGCACAGAACAAATCTAGAAATTATTCAGAAAAAAAATGTGAGACTTAGATATGTGTAACCTATCAAAGAAAAGAATCAGGGGAACATAATAGCTGTCTTCCAGTACTTGAGGGCTGCCACAGAAAAAAAAGAGGGAAGGGATTGATTTATTCCCCTGTTGGAAGAAATATCCTTCTGGGTTCAGTTCCAAATGGGAAAAAAGAAACTGGAAACATGGACTTGGTGCTCCTAAGCGAAAAAGGGAAGAGATGCTGAGGAAGAGATGCTGGGTTTCAGACCTTCTCTGGCTTTGAACTTCAAGGGGCACAGGAAGAATATCCTGATTGGTTGCTATCAGAGGCCATAGCTAGTTTTATAGAGTTTCTACTTCTCTTTTAGAGGAAATATTCTGCCTTTTTAGGATATCCTAAAATATTTCATTATTCTAGGAGAGGGGTGGGTTTTAACTTCCAGCACTCCAAAGCACCAGAAGGCAGGACAAGAAGTAGAGTAAAGTAAGTGAAAGCTTGTTAAAGAGATCCAACTTAGAAGAAAGGAGAAATTTCCTGTCAGTGGGAATAATTAATCAATGGAATAGCTTGCCTCTAGGAGTTGTGGGTGCTTCATCACTGGAAGTTTTCAAAAATAGAAAGGGACAACATGAAAATAGAATGGACAACATTTGACCAGGATGGTATAAGGTCTCCTCTGCAGAGGTTTGAACTAGAAGATCTTCAAAGTCCCTTCCAGGCCTGTGATTCCATGTTCTAATTGAAGTATCCTTGTGAAGTACCAAGGTACTCATACTCCCAAAGGCTCAATGTAGCTGTACAAAACTGATTCACACAATCACATATACGTAAAGCCATACCAGGAGACATGTTATTGTTACCAGTGGTGGGATTCCAAATGTTTTACTAACGGTTCTGTGGGCATGGCTTGGTGGGCATGGCGTGGCTTGGTGGGCATGGCGTGGCTTGGTGGGCATGGCGTGGCTTGGTGGGCATGGCATGGCTTGGTGGGCGTGGCGTGGCTTGGTGGGCGTGGTGTGGCTTGGTGGGCATGGTGTGGCTTGGTGGGCATGGTGTGGCTTGGTGGGCGTGGCTTGGTGGGTGTGGCAGGGGAAGGATACTCCAAAATCCCCATTCCCTCCCCACTCCTGGGGGAAGGTTGCTCCAAAAGCCCCATTCCCTCCCCACCTCACAAACCTGCTTTGAAGCTCTTCTCCTGTGCAGGGCAACAAAAGAAGACACAGCCAGTCAGCTGGGATTCAGGAGGCAGAGAATAGATGGGGGCATGAACAGTCAGAGGTGGTATTTCCGAACTACTCAAAATTTCCGCTTCCAGTTCTCCAGAACTGGTCAGAACCTGCTGAATACCACCTCTGGTCTCCACACACACAATCCAAGAAAAACCTTGAAAGAGGCACTGAGGCCTTCCATAAAGTGCAGCAGGCGTGTTGGCAATATGCTTCACAAAGCACTCCTTTTAATATTTCAGCCCTCACGTTTTCTGTCTATTTTGGGCTCAATTGCAGTGAGGACTATCTTGTCATTGTATCAAATCCAAGGACCATACCTATTTGTAATTCCTACCCTTCATTGTTGGCTTGGTGCTTACATTAATTATAAGCAGTTTGCTTGAAGGCAGGAATTTGGACATTGTTCTTGCATGGCAGGATGCTGTCCATCTCATCCTTGCAAATAAAACCAAAGCCCATTCAGTTTATTAAGATGTTC
Source organism: Notechis scutatus (assembly GCF_049901735.1). Classification (NCBI taxonomy): domain Eukaryota; kingdom Metazoa; phylum Chordata; class Lepidosauria; order Squamata; family Elapidae; genus Notechis; species Notechis scutatus. Next base: position 96,028,005 of record NC_142013.1, on the reverse strand, counting down.
ACATCACAATTGGGAGGATGGGGAGGAGAAAAGCGAACATGCAGATATTGTACGCTTCAAGTCTTTCTTGGGTGGCTAATTGATTTTGGGCGGAAAAAGCAGACATGATTAGCGTGACCCATCAGGAAGTGCTGATCTCCTCTGACAGGCAGATCTTATATTTTTGATTAATGATTATCAATGAAGAACTGAGGGTGAGAAAAGCAGAACAAAACCTTAACCATATCCGCCCCCACACACAGAGAGAAAGACAGACATTCAGACATTCAGAGAGAGAGAGAGAGAGAGAGAGAGAGAGAGAGAGAGAGAGAGAGAGAGAGAGAGATGAAATAGAAGTCTAAGGCACCAATTATAAAGCAAGGGAGATCCCTAGTGGAGACTTCCTGTACAAGCAATTAGTTTTGCATATTCGAATGGAATGGTTTGCTTCAACAAAAATTGCAAATAAAATATCTTGTGTCAAAGGGAGAGGGAGGTAATGTTTGCATCAAGAACATGTCATTGAAGTTATAAGGGCAAGGAAACGAGTGGGAGAAACATATGCACTAGGAGAAGTTCAGCCCTCAGAACTAATACTTATCTGTTTTATTTTTCTGAAGCAGTGCTGGTAGCCAGAAAAATGCATGCCTTAAAAAGCTGTCTAGCTCTGGAAATGGGTTTATTTTTGTCTGAATTGCTATAACGATTTAGAAGTGGTGCAAGACAAGGGAATAGTGGCATGGCTTTGACAGATGTACTGAGACGCCATTTGCTTTGTTAAAGCACGTCGCTCACTTTCTCCATCTGGAAAAATCATCCAGAAACATACAATAAATAAATACTAATAATCTATACTGTTAGAGGGGGAAAGGATCTTGCACACTTACAAAAAGCAATATAACAGCAAACTTTGGCCAAATTATCAGATAGGTCTTAAAACTGAGGTTTACAAGAAGGCAGAAAATAAGTCTTCATTGTATCTATCAGTTGTAGAAGGAGAACAAAGAAAGAGGATGTGTAGAGAAGGTATTATATAAATGCCTACCTCTTTCATTTATGGTGTAAAATCCATAAATTCACAATTAGAAGATGCATCCATGCTGTTATGCAGCATGTCAGCCAAAACATGAAATGGATTCTGAAATAAGGTTTGGGTTTTTTAAAAATTTCAAATACATAGTTTTATTAGAAAAAAATGTACATGTTTGCAGATGGTTGAATTATTAATTCTTTAAATTTTAGGTCTGATACTGCATCTGTCCTCTGATTATGAGTCTCTTCCCTACCTTTGCAGATTAGGATTGATAGAGAATGTTATGCATGTTTTATTATAGTGTACCTTTCAGGAAGAGTTCTGTATTAAGTATATTACACCTCTTTTGCTGCAATTCTCAAGAAGTTCAGAGCAATTTTACATGTCTTTATTTCTGTCAGACCAAAATGATTTTATCTTGCACCAAAATGATTTTATCTTTGCGTGGCAAAGTTTTGCAGACTGTGTGCAGGGTTCTACAAGAGCCAGTACCTAGATCAGTGTTCATGTCAGCTGGTGACTGATGTTGAGCATAATTGAATTCTTGTGGTGTTTATGTTGTGTGCCCTGTTATAAGTCATTCCATAATTTACTGATTTTATGCTATTGTATAACACTAAAACATTTGTAGGAAATGAATGAGTGAGTTCTTCAGAATGGTGTTAAAGCATAAATCACATGAAGGGAAACATGATAGCAGAATTTCAACATTTGATGGGCTGCCACAAAGATGAAGGGGTTTTCCAAAGCACCAGAAAACAAGACACACACACACAAAAAACCAATGGATGGAAATTAATCAAGGAGAGAAGCAACCTAGAACTAAGGAGAAATGTCCTAATGGTGAGGACAATCAACCAGTGGAATGACTTGCCTTCGGGAGTTATGGATTCCCCAACACTGGAGGCTTCAAGGAGAGACTGGACAGCCATTTGTCTGAAATGGTATAGGACCTCCTGCTCAAGCAAGGGGTTGGACTAGATGACCTCCAAGATCCCTTCCAATTCTGTTAACTTGAACAAATGTGGACTCAGCATTCTAAAGTAATAGTTTAAAGGCTAAAATCGATACAACAAATTGGCACATATATCACCAAATCTAAGAAGTTGCCAGGCTGGTTATTGAGAGTCTAGACAAAGTGCAACACAAAAAGCTTTCTTGAGATAACCGAAGATATGAGCAGATTAAAAAAAAAACCAAGAGACATATTGGCAAAAGAAAACAAATTTAAAATGGGGGGAGAATAATGTGAGAATTTAAAGCATTATTTAAGTATCAATAATACATCTATCAAACCAAAAAATGAAAGAATGCAAATATGAAGAACTGAGTATAGGAGGATGCTTGTAACTTCTTTAAAAACTCCACTATCCCTCAATAAAGCAAACTAAAAATTGTGCATCAGCGAACTTTACAATGTTGAGTGACAGTTCTGAAAACTATATTTCCACTATATCTAGGGAGAACAATTTGTTCTGCTCATACAATAACCCACCATTGTCTTTCTCCAGAGGTATGGAACATCACCTCATGATAGAAGACATGGAACATGTCTATTAAGGTTATGTATGTTAAATACAATGAAATTTTCAGATCTAAGCTGCAAAAATCCAGACAGTCACAAATACCTTTTGCATCTCTCCTATAATTAGTGTTCATCTGGATACATTATTTCCCCATTTATGGGAAAAAGTCCTGTTGGCATAATCTCATATATTTCTGCAGATTCATATCTGGATTTTTGCAGCCAAGTGCCTCTGTGACAGAACGCTTGATGCCAAATTTGTCTATTCTATCAAGGAAAAAAAGTTATGATATTATCCATCGTTATCCAGTTTCTCCTTTTCACTAGCTTGTGGAACTGGGTGATCTGTCCATGATCAGATGAAGTATCAAGCATCAAATTTTGCTGTGGTTTCTCTTGTACCAGACTTGGCAATTGGCAATTGGGATTAATATCCCTCTCCTTTCCAAAATTACCTTGTAAGGGAGATGGATGGCATAGAAATCAACAAATTTAATAAATAAATTTGAGGGATGGTTTGAATCTGGGATTATGCACTTTCTGCTAATAGTAGACTATTTTATTGAAATTTCCACAAGCATTCTTAACTTCAGCTTAGCTTCAATTGCTGTCAGAAAATGTTACATTTGAATTATGGTGAGGGTGAATTTGGTATGGTTACCTATGCTGGATCTAGAACATTGCCAGTTCTTAAAATAATTGACCCTATTTCCATCTTCCTAGGACAGAGTGGTGGTTAAGAGCAGGGATTGGCAGTTTGAACACATGCAAATGTGAGTGGATAAATAGATACCCTTCTAATGGGAAGATAGCAGCATTTCATGATATCATGCTGGATACTTGACCATGGAAATGTCTTTAGACAGCACTGGCTCAAATGGAGATGAGCATTGCCCTCTATAGTTGTTAATGACTAGGAGAGTAAAATCAGCAGGAACTGCATTCCATTTTTTAACCATCACTTAATATGCTGACTCCTTGCTTTATATTGCATTATATTACCAGTGATGTTATCATGTAGTGTTTTTTTTTTCATATGTGACTGTCTATTCAGTTAAATAATAATAGCAACACAGCAATGGTCTGGCAACTTTCTGAATAGAGATTTTATCTATGAGATTTTATCTATTAATTTCCTGAGCCTAGCTCTGGTAAATATGCTATTCTCTGTCCTTTTCTTATACCACAAAATGTTTACTTAAAGTTCTTATCTATTGATGATTCTAGCATTTTCTGTTTAGGCTGGTCAAATTAGAGCCATGTTGGATGGAGCTTGCTTAAGGAAAGGAAAAATGCCTTTTGCTTCATTCCCACACAATATGCCAACTAGTGGAAAAGTCAGGAATACACAGATTAGATCAACTGCTAATTGTATAAATAGAAGGTTAAAAATGACAAAGAGAAGCCAATTTACTTAAATTACATCAAGTCTTACTTTCCTGCTTGCCTCATCTTTTTTTCTTTCTTTTTTTAAAATAAACTTTATTAATTTTACAATTAAAATAGACAAACAACATGTACATAAAAGTGAGAAAGAAAAAGGAAACAAAGAAAGAAAAGTAGAAAGAAAAATCAGAAAACAATTAAAAACAGTTTCATCCTCAACAGTTTGTGGGACCTTATTTTCAACCTTATTTTATGCCATCTGTACAATTAATCCTTGTGCGAATATATATATGATCAAAGATCTACATGTGGAACAAAAAGATCTGCTTGTAAGTTTTGACGTGGTTTCACTATTCACTCAAGTCCCGATAAAAGAAACCCTAGAAATCATCAAAAATAAATACCAACCACCCAAACACCTGATGGAACTAGCAGAACACTGCTTAACCAGCACATATTTCATATACAAAGGACAAAGTTACAAGCAAATTGAAGGAGCCCCTATGGGATCACCACTGTTACCCATCATTGCAAACCTGTTCATGGAAGAATCCAGAACCCTAGCTAATGCCACCCACAAACCCAAACTATGGTTAAGATACATCGATGACACATTTGTTATTTGGTCCCATGGAAAAGAAAACCTAAACAATTTTCTAACACACCTAAACAGCACACACCCAAAAATCAAATTCACCATGGAAATGGAAACAAACAAACAACTACCATTCCTAGATGTACTAATCTCCAAAAAAACAGATGGCACACTAGGACACACCATATACCAGAAGAAAACACACACCAACCGCAACCTCAATGCCCAATCCCACCACCACCCAGCACAGATAAACTCCGTGGCCAAAACATTAATTGCCAGAACCAAATGCCTGGCAGACAAGACACACATAAAAACTGAACTATGCACCCTGACTAAAGTACTGACAGCTAACAGCTTCCACAAAAGCAAAATCACTGGCCTGATCCACAAAAACACACTGAGACATAATGGAGACCTAGAAGATGAACAGAACAGCTGTCCTCCCCAACATAAGAGGTACCACAGAAAAAAATCAGTAAGATACTGCACAGGCATCACAACAAGACTGCCTTCAAAACAGACAGAAAAACTAGTCCAACACATGAAAGCCACAGGTCATAGCATCGACTTCAATGGCACCAAAACCCTAGCCACTATACAAAACCCCAGCTACAGAATTATCAGAGAAGCCATAGAGATTGAAAAAAGACCTGAAGGCTTAGAAGAGATGACTCCACCAGACTGTCAATTATCTGGAAGCCTGCACTCACAAACAAACAAAATATCCACACGGCAAACACCTGGGCACAAACAGACCCCCCCAATACCTCCAGCTCAAACACACCCCAACCAGGCACCCAGATGAAACCTAGCTTCCTAATAAATGATAGCCGTCCATTTACTCAGAGCCAAACTGCACTAAAAGCCTCCAATACAGGAACACAATGTTGCCAGCCAATCAAGACCAAAAAAAGCCACAAAACAGACAGAAGATATTAGAAACACCAATCAAGCAGAACAGAGCAAACTCCAAGACCAATAAACACAGACCAAGGCTCCCAACCAATCAGGATGAAGAAAAAAAACATCCTGGCACAGCAGTAGGCTAGCACCAAATTTAAAACAGAAATGGCTGTGAAAGCCTGACTCACAGACGAACACAATACAGAAGCCTGATGATGGCAGATGAGATTCTGCCGAAACATCGCTACAACTTTAAAAGCACAACTATAATGATGTGGGAAAATACCCGAACAAAGCTGAATACCATATATACATATAGTCACTACTACAATTATAACATATCTTCTTTTGCCCTTTATTGTTTAATCGATCTTTGTTCTATCCATTCGTACCAGCAGTTCTAGCTGTCGGAATACATTGATGTATCTTTTCCTTTTAATGCCAAAGTTAATTTCTCCATCTCTGCACAACTTGATATTTTTTGAATAATCATTTCTCTGATGGAATATGAGGTTGTTTCCAACATTGTGCAAAAGCCAGTCTGGCCGCTGTCAAAATATGTACTATTGTATACTTCACTTTTTTGGGGAATTGTTTGTTAAAGCTCAAGTCTTACTTTCCTGCTTGCCTCATCTTTCTTCTCTTTACAGATTCAATAGATCATATTTAATCAGCTGGATTTCCAGTCTGAGAAAATGGTTTTTGAATTCTTTATATTTCGTAGAAATTCTCCTTTTTATTATCACTATTCCAAGATTACATAAGTGGTCTACTATAAGCAATGCAGGTAACAATTGCAAAACATCTATTATTTCTATGAAACCAGCACAAAAGCAGGAAGAAAAAAATGCAGAAAATTTAAGTTTATTACCTGAAAGCTATAAACTTTGGAAATGAGTTCTCTTCAAATGAGAAGCAGTAAATATAAAAGGTTTGTGCCTTTCTGTTGAACTTGCCAATACATTATGAATGAATACCAATATAGATTATGGCCCAAGACAAAAATAAAAAATAGGTGTAATATACAATAATAATAAAAAAGGTGGGAGAAAGTTCCTAACTAAAGGATACCATGGTCTACCTTTTGTGTACCAATTTCAGAGACAGATTGTATCTCTGTGTGTGTCTCTCTCTGTGTGTATATGTGCATCTCTCTCTCTTCTCTCTCTCTCTCTCTCTCTCTCTCTCTCTCTCTCTCTCTGTGTGTGTGTGTGTGTGTGTGTGTGTGTAACAAAATACTCTTATGCAACCTTTCCTAATGCTGAATTTAATTTACTTTCCCCTAGCTTGTTCAAATGGACATTGATCTTTATTTTACATTTTAGCTAGCTAAATGGTTATCTGCATTCATCCCCTCTATCATAATAATTAAAGATACAGATAGCATCTAAGAAATAATGTGTATATATGTGTGTGTACTCTGAAGCCTTGTAAGACTTCTGGATTTCATACTTGTCTACCCATGAAATATATGATTAGAACCTACTGCTGAATGCAGTGAAGTCTACTTAAAATTCAAAACATGGTTATTGTTTTATCGTATCGTCTAGTCTTGCCAATTTCCTTTTCCAGGAAAGCAGTAGCTTATTTGTACAGTATCGCTCTGCACTGCAATTAGATTCTTATCTAAAAGCTATCTTGTATTTTCTGGATCATGTAATAAAGAACTTCACATGCTGATGCCATTCTAGGAAACCCATCTGTGTATTTTGTTAGTTTTTTCATCCAAGACTTCTATTGGGTTTTTGAGGGGGTGTTGTTTGTCTTGTTTGTTTGGTTCTAAGAAGCGGTTTTCTCTGAGATGAAAAATTAAAGCATATAAAATGAGATCACACATGCAGAAAATCTATTAAAAACACCAGTATTTCATTGCTAACAGCCCAAGGAGGAAGTCCGCCTGTCAAAGGAGAGCAAGTAGCATGACTCCAAATAAAATTGCTAAAATGAATATAAAAGTCCCAAGAACATTCATTGTTCACACTGATTAAGAAAACCAGGCAGAACAAAATGTTTATGGCCTTAACTTTGAGCTAGAAACAAACATTACTGTAGAATTGATTTTTTTCCCTATTACATATTACTATCTCCACTCACACCAAGTTTCAAAACAAGTAAGAATAAATTCAGAAGCCTCTATGTCATATGTCCATTTTTGTGGGGAGGAAAAATTATTTCAAAGATAAGATTTGGTAATAGTGGCAGAAGAATATCTCTATCTATCTTATATGCTTGTTGAAGAATGCTATATCTGGGACTTCCGGTTTGAAGGGCTTCGGCGACAGACAGAAATCCGCGATCGTGCAGGGTTTCTGTCTGGGCTCGCCGCTGGAGCGACGGCTGGATGGTTTCGGGACTAAGCCACCCCGTAGAGGTGGTGAAGAGGGGGGAAACTGCCAGCAGGGTCAAGGAGAGCCGCATCTCTCCTCCTCAGCTGGCCATTACTCCCTTTCCCGAAGGCGGTAGCAGCGATGGTCAGAAATGGCCACTACAAAGAAGAACTAGACCGGAAAAGAACATGCAGGAGGAAGATAAGAAGTGAAAGTTTTGGCTGACCGGGTTAAATTGTAAAAGCAACAACCAAGGTACCTGGAATTTAAACTTACAAAAAATAACATCGCTCCCAAAGAAGAGTCAGAAGCAGCAAAGGAAAGTGAAAAGGGAAAGGTTTGGCTTTTTTTTTTTCTTCTCTCTCCTTCCCTATACTGACAACTAAGAGACTTAAATAAGAAATCGGAAAAATCTGCTTTGGCATCAATAGGCAATTAAGCTGAAAATAAAACAAAATGCCAAAGGGATAATAAAGATTTCTGGACATTAAAAACTTTCTTTTTCATAAGCAGGAAGGGAGAGAAAAAGAATAAGGGCAGGATCTGGAAGAAGGAGGAGACTGCCTGGAATTAAAAAGAATCTAAAGTAAAACTTCAACAAGACTTCTAAAAGATACATTTTAACTGAAACTTTGCAACTAAATAGTAACCCCAGGAAGAGAAAGTGAAAAAAAAAAAGAGCAAAAAAGAAACAGCTTGAGTGTATTTGGATTATTTGGTGATTTTTGGATTTTTGGTTATTATAAAATCAATCGGGTGGTTGTTTAAAAATTTATATAATGGCATCACTTCTGGATGAATTGAAAATGGAACTTAAAAAGTATAAAGAAGATGCACAAGAAGGGAAGGGTTCTTTTGGCTTCGTTTTTCAATTCTCAGAAATGGAGATTTGGAACTATGAGAAACAACAAGAAAAGACTGCAAAACAAGAAGACTGGGACAAAGAAGAAGCCATCTTTAATGAACAAGTAATTCTATGTGGGGAAGAAAAAGGAAAGGGGGGGGGAAAGAATGGAGAATTTAAGGCTTAAAAAACAACCAAAGAAAAGAAAAATAATTCGAAAAATAAGTATAATACTGGAAAGCAACAGTAAAGGGGAATACAGAAGAGAGAAATAGAGGTAGAGAGACAAGGGGGTAAAAAGGGGAGAGAGAAGAAGAGAGGGAAGAAGGAAAGGAAAAGAAGTTACAAAGGATCGGAGCAAGATATAGAGAAACAGGACCTATTTAGAGATAATGGGTGAAAATCTAACTGAAAAAGGGATTCTGTAAAGGTACATAAGATTGTATTGTTATATTAGTAATAGAAATAACTTTAGAAAATTGGAAACAACGTATGATTAAAATGAGGGATAAAATAGTTAGTGTAATTTAGTGAAATGTTTGTGAATAAAATAAGTGAAATAAAATAAATGAGAAAATCAAATTAGGAAGGAACGGGAACATTTTAATTAGTCAATGTTTTATAAAATATAAGTGAAGAGGGGGGGAATTAATTATGGAAAGCTTATAATTGTTCCCATAGAAGTATGATATTTAATTGAAAAGTAATGTTAAAGATGTTAAGACTTTAATGAATATTAATATTAATGATAGAATTGAATTGGAATGGAATGTTGTTTTAGTTATATACATTTATATTTTTTTTCCGTTTTTTAAGAATACAGTGTGTATTTTAAGAATGTACCAAGCAGAATCCGAATGGAAGTTACGTATTATATTGAATCTTACAACTTTAGGGAAAAGATATAAAGGCGTCATACTCCAATCAGTAACTACAGGAGAAATTTTGTTTAATGAGAAAAGATAATAGATAATTGAAACAGGACAGACAAAAAATATAAATACAATGATTTGAATTGAGATGAGATAATTAAAATAAAATTGAGAAAATTAAAAGAGGGAAGAAGCTATGCAGAAAATGTAAAATAGTAATAAGATATGGAATAGAATATAAAAATGAGCATGAACCTGAATTTGTGTCTGTATGAAAAAATGTAACCCGGGATTATGCTGCTTTCAAAAAAGATGTTTTATTTGTATTTTTTTTGTCTTTGTGAAAACTCAAATAAAATTTACAAAAAAAGAAAAAAGAATGCTATATCTGAAAAGTTGAGCTGTAGATCATCCAATGCAGTGTAATGCATAATTTTGGGATACAGGCAGTTCTCAGGTGGGGCCAGAATTTCCATTGTTGAGCAAAATGTTTGTAAAACGAAATGCTGCCACTTTTATTAGCTTTTCTGTTACAATTGTTAAGTGAATAACTGTGCTTGTTAAGTGAGTCATTTTGTTATTAAATGAATCCAGCTTTGCTGGTCAGCAAATGGTGAGCACATGACCACAATTAGCACAATCATCATCAATATATATATATCAGTTGATAAGTGAATGAATTTTGATCATTTGATGGGGATGCTATGATGATTGTAAGAGGACTGGTCATAAGTCACTTTTTTTAGTGCCATTGCAACTTCAAGCAGTCACTAAATGAATGATTGTAAGTCAAGCACTATCTGTAGTACCTCAAGGTCCTTTGCTCTTTTTTTTTTTTTTTTGCTGTAATGCCAGAGTTGTTGCCAAATTCTCCTGGGTTTGGTTGGAAACAGAGGCTAATGACTAGTTTGTGTAGATCTGTAGCTAATAATCTATAGCTTACTGAGCTACACCTGAGACTGAGGAGGTAGGTTGCAGAGCAGAAATACAACAGATCATTGTTTGATTTTGCAACATTTGAAAGTATCACAAGTTTGATTTTATTTTTTATTTATTTAGGTGTTGTTTTTCCACATTTAAGGTGGCTTTGATTCCTTTACAAAAGTCCTCTGATGGGGGGGGAAAACTACAGTACTACAATTGATGAGGGTTGTTGCTGTTGTTAAACTGCACAACAGTGCCAGTCTTAAAATATGAAGCCGCCACAGTGAGTGTCTCTCGATTCAGGCTCAGTGGCCAAATGACTTAAGCAAGGTTGCATCTTGACTTCTTCCTAATAATATCTATACAACGTTTCTTGCAACACCTACAGGGATTGATTATGTTGCCTCCAGGCTGGCAGACAAAATACTTCCCATCTGGCTTTTTGTGAATGATGCTGACATCTTGTCATTAACCCAGGGTGGCCTAAGGACACCCCTCAAGGCTCTTCTTCAATACTGTTAAGAGGGGAGAGTAATTACTAACCAGCAGAAGACAAAAGCCATGATCTTCTCTTATAAGGTGAACCTATGACATAGAGCAAGTGAAATGTTACAAATACCCTGATGCTTCTTTTCCTAGCTTCTTAAAGGAGAGTTGCTCACGTCGATTATGCTACCTTAATGTTTCACAAAAGGGCCAGGGCAATATTAAAAGTCCATCAAAAACAAAGATCAAACGTCATTCCTCCAGCTATAATGCTATTTATTTTTAAAACACCATTGCAAATTTTTATATGTAACACAGTTTGGGTCTCTACTCCACCTGAAAAAAAAAAGAGATGTTTTTTTAAAGAGTTATTTTCCTTTTTTGACTTCTGGATGTGCATCTAGTATCGTATTAAGTTTGGAAGCAGGGCTGCTCCAAAGTATGGCTAGCTATGCTGTCAGCCTGGTTAAACCTTATCCTGGTACCAAGAGGATTATTGCCATTAATACCATCTCATAGATTCAAATCCTCTCAAACTCTCTCCTAGGCAATTATTATATTTAGGGATGATAAATCTAAGGAAGGACTAGAAGGCATTCAATAATCACATAAGACAGTTTTCAACCGTTACCCATCACCAGGGGTGGGCTGCTGGGGGTTCACAGGGGTTCAGGAGAGCCCCTAGCTAAAATTCTGTGCAGTTTGGAGAATCCCCAAATCCCACTCCTGGCTAGTCCCACCCAACCCGCCCCTCACCTCCCAGGAGTCCCAATGTGGCCTGTTTCACAAGCAGGTAAGTGCAGGGCACATACAGAGGCTCGGGGAGGGTGAAAAACGGCCTCCTGGAAGTTCAGGAAGGCCAGAAATGGGCCCAGCTTCCAGAGAGGCTCCAGAGCCTGGGAAGGCCATTTTCGCCCTCCCACAGGGTCAAAGAAAGCCTCCAGAGCCCGGGGAGGACAAAAATGCCCCCCAAACCATGATGCAGGAGGCTGACTAGGCTGGCTGGGGAATTCTAGGAATTGAAGTCCATGCATCTTAAATCTGCTGTCCAAATGTTCATCTTAAATTTGCTGAGGTTGAGAAAAACTGCTCTAAATCAATATACAAAGTAATCACTAATAACAGTGTGTCCTTCAAAGAATTTTCAAGAAATGCTGTAATGATCTTTAGATTATGAAAAGAACAAAAAGATGAGCCTGAACTAGCCCATCACCTGCACCATCAATTAAGAACTTTTTAAAGCAGGGGTTTGAAATCAGACAAAACAAAATTAAACACAACTTAACTGCAGGTGTTGAAATCAAATGATCCACTGCTATCAACAAGGCATATCACCCATCCTTCTATCTTACAAACAAATGCCAGTAAATTGAAATATATAATTCATTGATCAGAAGGGCAGACCAACAAAGACGAAAAGTAGCAGCAGCAGATATGAAGTCCACACATACTAAAAACCTGGTTGTTGATTCTTCTACCACATGACAGGAAGGCCAAAGAATATAAGTGAAAATTCAGAATTGACTTGCTGTTAATCAGATCTAAAGTCTAACCAGTTACAAAATGTTATTTGCAAATACATGCGTGAAAAGTGCAATAAAATATTTGCCCTAGTAACAAATCACCTAATAAACAGATCATTGTTGAACATTGCAACAAAAAAATTACGCAAGTGGATGTGAATATGGCACCCCAGTATGAAGAATTTAAATAAGACATTTGTAGGAAACAATCATTAGGACTGAAAAATACAGAAAAACAAAACATCATCTGCAAAACACAAAAGAGCATAAGGGATTTCAAAGCATGGAACACAACATTAAAGAAACTGCTTCATTTTGCACTTTGCTTATATACAAAGAACTAGCTAACAGATGGCTTTTTATATCAATGTATATTGATGACCTGGTAATATTGCTGAGGAAGTAACACTGACAGAAGGAAAGCACTAAACTAAGATACTGAGTCAGAGGATCAAGGATCTGGGCAACATAGTCTACTATCTGGAAATACATAGATTGAGAGAAGTTAATGAAAGTTATCTTACAAACCAAAAGCACAAATAGAAGCAATATTAGTTTCTGCACAAAAGGAGATAAAGCAGTGAACATCCCTATGTTCTATGGCTACCTTGGTGAGATAAAAGAACAATAATGACCAATAATACTGATGTGTATTTGGAAAGATATTATGGCTACCCCTAGAATTTATGCAGAATATTCTTTGCAGCAACTCAGAATGACCAGAATGCCATTAATTGAGTTGTGCATTATTGAAAGCTACCCATGCACCAAACCTGACTTCCAGAGTTCAGGATGCAGTTGAATTAGATAAGCAATTGGGGTTGGAGTCAAACCTGGCAGAGAATCTTTCAGCAACTGTTGCTTTTGCTGAGACAATCATCCATCAAGAAAAAAAAAACCAATCATTTCTATGATCAAAATATACCATTTGTTTTAACAGCAGAAGCTAGTCAGGAAGAAGTGACAGCTAAAGATTTAGGCCTAAAACTAAATAAACCTGTATAGTCTTAGAAACTAGTCAGCCTGGATTGCATTAATTTAAATTGAGGAAACCAACACAGAAGTGTAAAGTATCATTTCTTGAGGCACTCATGGGCACAGAATCATTTTAGATTTACAGAAGACATGATTGCAGATCCTCTCACAAGTCCTTAGACAGGAGAGCATCAACATGAATTATTATGGAAATAAATATATAAAGCATTAAATGTTGAGAACGTGTGTTAATGTAGGCAGCAGTTTTTATGAAATGTCCCTACTAAGGCCTCTGAGTGACATTTGAAATGTATGTTGAAACCCAAACAAGGGATGAAACATTCTTGATTTTTGGTTGTTGGTTTTTTTTATACTATGTCCTATAACCCCATCTTTGCTGTACCTCTGTGTATATGCTTCCTTTGAGCCTTGGTTCTTCACCAACCTCATTATGCCTAAATTACTACAAACCAAATAAACCAAGTTGCCTTTGAAAAGCTAATCCTTTAAAATGTAATAGAACAGTGTTTGTTGAATAGTTCACTGCTGAGCAGGGAGGAAAAAATGTGTATCTTCTTTGATTTCCTGGGAGAGGAATTAAAAGGACATCCCAAATCACCATTCCATTTCTATCTAAAACATTGGCAGTGGCTTTGTTTCTATTCTATTACAGGAATTTGGTTCTATTGTCTTGATCTAAAGCAACCAACTTTGCCAGTTTGAAACAACACTACAATGTACACTACAGACATTTCCTGAGGAGAAAAATAATTTTATTTTTTATTTTATTTTTTTAGAAAAGGAGAAAGGGAAAAGTTTCTCTCTGAATATTTTTGCCCCATGTTTCTTGCCTTGAGCAGGAGGTTGGACTACAAGACCCCTGAGGTTTCTTCCAACCCTATGTTCTATAATTTACCTTATTTCAGAAATTTGTTCCAAATGTTCTCATTTGGTTTCAGCAAAGCCAGAAATTAAATAAAAGGCAATCAACTTTAGTGCCTGGAAAAGAGAAGGACGTCATTCTGTGTTTCTCAGGCTCAGCTTGGAAACAGTCCAAACCACACTGAGAAAGGACCGGTGCTTCTGAGCTTGCACATGTTTTTCCTACTGTGAAGTGAGAGTCCCTGCATCTTGATAATTTGTCTTATGTGACCTGACTATCTACTGTGATTTGCTCAAATGCACCTAGCTTACCATGATGTTCTTTGATTCTGGATGCATGCTGCTTGATTTAACACCATTATTATTTCTTGTATTTATGAGATGAGAAAAGCAACACTACACAAAAGCTTAATTGAATGCATAATGCCAGCAATATCCAATGGTTGTGTTTCTCTGAATATATTGTGCACAGCAGACTAAAGGGTGGCTTTTTTTAAGTCCATACTGTTTCTCAGCCTTGATAGTTCTGATTTAAAAAAAAAAAAGTCTTTTGCTTGTCTTCTTATGGTTTAAGGAATTGGTAAGCTCAGGGTTGGCTCAGCCTTCCATCCTTCCGAAGTCATTAAAAAGAAGATCCAGATCATTGGGGGAAATTTGCTGGCTCTGTAAACCACTTAGAGAGGGCCGTAAATCACTGTGAAGAGGTATATAAGTCTAAGTGCTATTGCTATTGCTAACTAAATAGGCTAAATTACATTGTGTTTTGATGGAACTGAATATTATACTCAGCAAGAGCTGCCGCAAAACTTGACAATTCATATAAATTCATATACGGTAAATTTTAGTCCTAATCATTCATGTTAGCTTAGCCTTCATATAACATCAAGAGGTATCAAAGCACATAAGATATTTTTAATGCTTACTAGGTTTCCTGTCAAACCCGACCTAATTGTATCATCAGCATTATCAACATCATTCTTGCCATCATCATTATTTTCATAACATGCCTTTGTCTAGTTTTTTAATTTACAAGGATGGCTCCAAGCCCCATATTTTGAGGCCACCAATGGGTGGATTTCTTTTTAAGATCTCCACCTGCCAAGAAAAAAGAAAGCTAGAATGGTAATTGCTTAGGAAGATGAATTGGATGATCAGGAGCACATTTATAAATGTACTATGTTAATACACAATACTTAGATGTATTCTGTTAAATGGATATTTTGTGATTCATTATGACAGCTATTTTGGTGAGAAATTTCAAAATTGACCACTGGTCCACCCCAGTACACATGAGTCAGTCCATTAGGTAAGTCTAGCTGAATATTTTCTATATTAATTAGAATAATGATTCAGAAAGGGTTTTTTTTTCAACTTTACTTGGAGTTGCAAGGAATTTAATCTTAAATTTCTGCATATAAAGTGAGTGTTCCAGCACTATAATTCCTCTCCTAAAACATTATAGAGAACTTGTCAGACAGATGTATGTCAATTTGGATGTTAATTGATTTTGAGGCTAAGATCTATCATTCAGGCTTTTTGAAGCTGTTAACAGAGAGAACAGACTTTATACCTAATCAGATTATGATACTTTAGCAATTAGACACATGGATTTAAACAGTATCTTGGAAACATAGGAGTAATTTAAAAATAGGAAGTTAATAATAAGGAGCTCTCTTAGAAAGCAAAGATTTTAAATGTCATAAATGCAAATTACCTTAAATTATTCCTCATATCTATTTTAATATAAAATTTTAAAAATGGATTATAAAGAAATGGCTTTCAAATCATATGTTATATCTGTATTTGTTTTTAATGCTTATTTTAAAACTGAGGTCATGCATTCATTCTCTCATTCATGCATTCATTCATTCATTCATTCATTCAAATCTCCATTATAGATACAACTTAAAACAAAGTAGACTTCTGTCAAAGGAGCAGATCAGCAGGTTTAATATTTCAACATAACTTTTTCTGTTCTTGGGATGGCTGAAGTTACTTTCAGTAGCCAGATTGAAGAAAGAAAGGCAGTGATAAATTAAACTGCTGCCCAAGAGTTAAAATAGACTACATCATCCACATAGACTAGTGTCTAAACTTCTGGACCTTGGCCTTTCTTATTCAATCTGCCTTTGGATTATGGATTTCCTGTCTGGCTGTGTACAGAGGGTCAGATTAGGTAATCATACCTCTTCAGCCCTTATTCTTAACACTGGTACACCACAGGGTTGTGTGTTGAGTCCCTTACTCTATACTCTTTATGTGCATGACTGCATTCCCACTCACACTAGTAATACTATTGCTAAATTTGCAGATGATACAACAGTGGTGGGACTCATCTACAGGGCGGATGAGTCTGCCTATTGAGATGAGGTGGACCAGTTGCTTTTGTGGTATGGAGACAACAACTTGGTCCTCAACACCAATAAGACCAAGGAGCTTATAGTGGATTATAGAAGGAACAGATCAGACATCCAGCCCTTGCTTATTAATGGAGACCGAGTGGAGTAAATGGCCAGTTTTAAATTTCTGGGTGTTACCATAAAAGAGGACATGACCTGGGGTGCTCGCATTGCAGCACTGGTCAAAAGGGCCCAGAAGAGATTATACTACCTGAGACTTCTCAGAAAACAACAACTGAATGAAAAACTGCTGGTGATCTTCTACCACTGCACCATAGAGAGTATTTTAACTTACTGAACCTCTGTACGGTTTGCCAATTGCACAGTGGCAGATAGGAAAGCACTCGAGAAGGTTAATGTCATTGCCCAGAAGATCATTGGTTGCCCTCTCCTATCTTTGGAAGAGCTTTTATAGCTCCCACTGCCTTAAGAAAGTTCAAAACATTCTCAAGGATCCATCTCATTCTGGGAACTCTTTTTTTGAACTATTACCATCTGGCAGACGGTACAGAGTAATAAAAACAAGGACAAATAGTTTGAAAAACAGCTTCTATCCAGGGCAGTAGCTCTTTTGAATTATGCTGTATAGTGCAGTATCAG
The DNA here is from genome assembly GCF_049901735.1 of Notechis scutatus. Taxonomy (NCBI): domain Eukaryota; kingdom Metazoa; phylum Chordata; class Lepidosauria; order Squamata; family Elapidae; genus Notechis; species Notechis scutatus. The sequence continues at coordinate 96,010,749 of NC_142013.1, read as the reverse complement.
TTCAATGTGTGGAGGGTGAAGGATGTGTGTTTGTGTTTATTTTCATTGTCATGGTCATGATGTGCACTGAAGATGGTGTTTGATTTCATTGTATGAGGTGCAATGACAATAAAGTAAACTAAGCTAAACTAAACTAAAATTGGAAATGGTGGAATTAGTGTGGGATTTGCTGAGCTCATCTGTAAAGAATACACATAAACAGCCCTACTGACAGAACAAGGTTAAATGGCTAAGTGTGCCAATGTCTGTTTTTTTAAAGGCTTCCACATGAACACACAGAGCCAGTTCTAAAGCAACTCCAGACCTCTAGGATCCTTGTCAGCCATGTTTGAGAGTCAAACTGATTTATTCCTGTTTCCTCTCAGGTATAGTTCAAACTGCAGTAAAATTGATCTTTAAAAATTAAAGCAAGCAGCATAGTGGGTGCTTGGAGGCAGGGTATTTCTTCAGCTGCAAAGTGCCTGTCTCACCATGTTTTCAAGCTTCTAAGCTTTAAGGATTTGCATGAGAAAGATGACATATTTTTTTCTCTCTGCAGATGACAAAAAAAAAGAAGATAAAGTATGATATAATTGTGTATGTGAGAGAGAGAGAGAAAGAGAGAGAGAGAGAGTATGTGTGTTCATCATAACTAAGTGACTTTGGATGGTTTACAATGAAAAACAAATCACAGTATATAAACATAAATAAGAAGAAAGTTAAAAACAAGATTTAAAAAGTAAGGTTACGTTTTAAAAATTAAAAAGTTAACAGGACAAAGAATATTCCTTATGACACCAGCCATCCCCAGAGTTGCATATTGGCATGCCCCAGCATATAACTTTTTATATAATATATAAGTGAAGGTAGGAGCAGGAGTCATAAGGATAGGAGGACCCTCAGATTATACATTGGGTCCATTTGGGGCAGTGCAACCCCATCCAGGACCAAAGATGGTAAAACTCCTGGCTACCGATGAGCCTCCTATCCACATCTACTCCATCTTATCAGGGTGAGTTGAGCCTACAGTCTGACCAAAGCATAGTACATAAAATTATCCATTACAATGTCCTACCTGTCAATTATTACTTCAGCTTCAACCTCAACAATACACAATAGATACAAATTCAGGGTAAACCGCACCAAACTCGATTGCAGTAAATATGACTTCAGCAACAGAGTGATCAATGCCTGGAATACTCTACCTGACTCTGTGGTTTCTTCCACTAATCCCAAACACTTTAACCTCAGACTGTCTACTATTGACCTCACCCCTTTCCTAAGAGGTCTGTAAGGGGCATGCATAAGTGCACCAATGTTCCTACTATCCTTAATGTTATACCTTAATATACCTTAATGTTCCCTTTTATTCGTATCTATTCCATATATTAATAATCATGTTTATACATACATACATATACATATATATAATCAAATGCACAGAAATCAATTTCACAGAGAGAACTGTCACAGAGAAGAAGGAGTCAACCTATTCTCAGAAGTACCTGGGAGCAGGACAAGAAGTTACAGGTGGAAAATCAATCTAGAACTTAGGAGAAATTTCCTGATACTCAGAACAATAGAATGACCAGTGGAATGGCTTATTTCTGATAGTTGTGGGTACTCCATCAGTGGAGGTTTTCAAGAAAAGACCGGACAACCATTTTTCTGGAATGGTTTCATGCTTAGCAAGGGGTTGCACTAGAAGACTGCAAGATCCCTTACAACCCTATTAGTCTATGTTCTAGGCAGGCAATGGCAAACTATTTCTGAATTCATGCCAAGAAAATGATGGAGATGTTTCCAGGCAGCCATCAGGAGCAACCATTGACTCAAAGGGAAAGTAAGTAAGTAAGTAAGTAAGTAAGTAAGTAAGTAAGTAAGTAAGTAAGTAAGTAAGTAAGTAAATACCTCAGTTTCTAATTTGGAAGTGGATATCATAACTCTGAATTCTTTGGGACCATTATTTCAACTCTTTGAGTTCCTTTTAATCGGATTTATATTTGAGTATTTCTGAAAAAAATTTAAAAATCTGAGTCACAGTCAAGATGGATGAATTTCTCTAGACAGAAAAGGTGTGTGCCCCCGGGATAGTGAATTATAGATTATTACTGCTGTCATTTTATATTTCTCAGTTTGCCTTCAGGGACTCCCATGGATCCTCTTCCTTTTTAAACTGCAGTAGATCACAGCTTTTACTTATAGTGACATTTTGATATACATTACAGCCAGAGAGGTCAAAATACTGGAAATTGAGATGAAAACAAGATAGAGGCACAGAAGATATAATACAAGATAAAAAAGAACAAACAATCAAACAAAGCCATCTTATTGTAATGCAGAGAGAATGTTGTTTTTTTCCAAGACCAAATAAGGTTTTGATAGTTGCAGAGAACTCAGATTTCTATGTGATGGAAAATAGATATCATCAAAGTAATAACATGACAATGAGCAATAATTTGATGGGTTATGCATTTCTAAGTCTTCTCTCTGAAGTACCAACTGCTTTGCTATTTGCATTCAGTAGGCGACTTACTAGTAACAGATTCTTTGTTGGCCACTAAACAGAAGCTGCTTGGGTGTAATAGTCTATATAGGATTTTTTCTCTTATTCTTCACCTAACAGAAGCAGATTTAAGGAAGATGCATGCTATACAGATTCACAAATTACTAAGCAAATTACAAATTACTTATTTGGCTGAATAACATACTAAGACATAAGCCTGTTAGTGGAAGACACAAAAATGTTGGCTTTTCTGGGAAAACATTTTTTTAAAAAAACTAGTACTTGAATTGATTATGAAGAACCTTTCACATAAGGTAGTTCTCACTTAATAATCTTAACTGGGACCAAACTTTCCATTATGAGAGTAGTTTTGGTAGACCCAATTGTGGTTATTAGGCCAGGACTGCACCATAATTAGGGGAGGGCTTCACTTCAGTCATAATCAAACAATTCAACTTTATATTCCTGTTTTTTGTTTTACTTCTAACGATCTTAATATTTAATTCATTATCATAGATAATGATATCCTTGCTATCATAGGATCGAATCTCCACTCAGACTTTTTTTCTCCTATCTCAAATATTTCCTCAAGGTTTTAGAAATTCTCTTTTGTAAATCCAAAAATAGGCATTTGCCATGTCCTTTTGTATCTCTTGGTTTCTCATTTGTATCTCCACTCTGTCACTTTTGTCTTATAATTCTAATTTTTAAAATTTTCAAATATTTCTTCTTAAATTACAATATGTTAAATGAATTCTTTAACAAATTATATGTTTTACAAAAAAAAAAAAACATTAAAAATCCTGCTGGCTAGCTTTTTGTTTATTTTGGGATGAAGATTTCAAACTCTGTTGTTTAGAAGACCTCTTAAAGCCTTTAAAAAATATGTAAATATATAAATCCAATAGAAAGTGAGGTGGCTGAACATTGTCACCACAGCTTCACCACAGTTTAGAACACAATGGCTTCCCTCATCTCCCAGAGTTCAGATCTATAGGATGACTCCTATCCTGAAGTTTCCACATGAAGAACAACTGTTCAGAGCACAAGTGGGTAATCTCTCATCCTCTTCTTATCTGGAGAGGTTTCATTGGACTGAGGTTGCTGCCATTCCATCAGTCATTACCAAAATACCACATTATCGTTTTTGTTCTTTCAGGGATGTCTAGTTCACCATTTTTCCTTACCTAGAAGTCTAACCAGACATGGTTTTAAAGTATACTAATGGATATTGTTTTAAATAAATGTCTAATATGTATGCTAATTAATTTCAAAAGGAAGAGACCGGATTAATTTGAATCCATTAAATATCTGCTATTCAATGTGTGAATTATATTATATGACATAGGACATATATATGATTTTATTGGGATATAATTAATGTATGTACTCCAAACTTTATAGCACACTGTTGACAAGCCTCTCTAGATTTTAGTGAATTAGTTAATTTACTTTTGTATTAATTGTCCTTTTCTTTAATCTGTTTCAATAATTCATAGCTTAAATCTGTGACATAGAATAGAATAGAATACCTTTATTGTCATCGCATTCAAAATACAATGAAATTTGAAAGCTACTCCAGCACAATGCCCCAAACACCACATCACAGTCACACTACACAGTATTTAAAAAGTAAAACAATTAAAGTAATAATAATAATAATTAAAAACCTAGTCTAAAACCTATTTAAAACATATATTAAGTTAGATAGTTTAAAAATGCCACTTTATAACTAGAACTAAATCACAAGTGTACTGTTTGATTCAAGACAATTATTGCTTTGGAAAAGAAACTGTTTCTCAGTCTATTAGTCCTCATTTCAAGACACCTATAACGTCTCCCTGATGGTAACAATTCAAAATATGAATGACCAGGATGAGATTTTTTGTGCTCTACAGAGGAGTCTGGTCTTTGCAATCTCTTCCAAAGAAGAAAGAGAGCAACCGATGATTTTTTGTGTGTCTCTAGAGCATCATCTTATCCACTACAGAGCATCCAGCATACCACACCGTGACACAGTATGCCAAAATGCTCTCGATGGTACAATGGTAAAAAGTAACCAGCAACTTCTCACCCAGACCACTCTTTTTCAGCAGCCTCAGAAAGTGCAGGCATTGTTGGGCCTTTTTTTGCAGTGGCCATAGTGTGGACTGACCAAGTAAGGTTGTCAGAAATATGAATTCCTAAAAATTTTAAACTATGAACTCTTTCCACACAATCTCTATTGATATATCGAGGGAGAGGCTCTGCTTTTCATCATCTGAAGTCTATAATCAATTCTTTGGTCTTTTTGATGTTCAGGGCGAGGTGATGACTCTTGCACCACAAGACCAGTCTGAATAAAATTATGTAGTGGATTCTATGTTTCAGTGGTATACAGAAACAGTAAAACTGTTATATGACTTGAATTTGCAGTATTCAATTTTCAGGATAATCTGGAATAAATTGTGACAAACTGCCATGAAATTGCCAAAAAAGTGATGTGGCTTTTCTTTTTAATGCATCCTAAGTTCTTGTTTTTACCTCCTTATACTTCTTGTACTGCCTTTTGACATCCTATAGGCATTTCCGTGATCTTTTTTTCCCCAAATGAACACAAAAATCAGTTATGTGCAATTATTCTACTCAATAACTTTACAAAATCAGTTTGTCTTAGCACATCACTAACACTGGAAAACAGCTAAATTCTTGGGTTACTCTAAAGAAAACATGGGCTCAAATTGCAACTTAGCTATTGCAAAGTAAAGAGTCTTGTGATGAGTCATCTGTAAGTCTTGTGAGGGGTCTTGTGATAAGATTACCTCAGGTCAAAGTCCTTTGGAGGTGAACTGCTGGTGTGTGTGAGTGGGGATGGGGAAGAATTGCATGAGGTGGTTGAAAGTTGGTGCTATCTCTAGTTGGCTGTGCGGTTGACTTGGATTCTGAGGGATTCATAATCTCCTTATCACAAGTCCCATCACAAAATTTAGTTGAGTCACAGATGACTGATCACAAGACCTGTCACGAGACCCTCACTTGACACATTCACACCTAAGCCCTTATAAATAGAACACTGAAACTGACATCTCCTAAACTCCGCTGAATATCTTACCTAGCCTGGTAATGAAATGTTTGGAAACCAACCCACTAGCTCGGAGAATGAAGCTTTACCCTCATATTAATAAACTCTTTAAAACCACACCTTTTGTGTGTGAGAGAGAGTGAGGCAGCACACTGACACACATAGAGGCAAAGCATTAGCCTCAGTCATTTATCATTTTAGATTTAAAGAAGGCCTCTGAGGCATAAGTAGGGCCTAAAGAACTTGTACATTAAAATTTTTCTTGAGGCCAATACTTTTGCTTTACAGATTTTGATTTACTTTTTAAAATAGATTTTCTAACTAAAGTCAAAGGAGTCTGAGAGCCTGAATAACACCAAAAGAAGCACTACTGGTATATTCCTGCTGACCTCTTTCTAATAAACCTGCCTTTATTTTGGAATTATGGAGTTCCAAACTGGGACTGAATGGCAATTTCCCCCCGACAGTTTTGCTGCTTTATTGTTTATTGATTTTGTATCCTGTTAATTCTTTCTTTCTGGGAGTACAAGGGTTTTGGGGACCTGGCCCAAAAATTATTAGATACAACTGACATAACCGAAATGCATCCACCTCTTTAACACTCTTGATGCTCCTAGAAAAGAGATAAGACGTTGATCATGAGACTGCACCCTTCATCCTGGCCTTGCTTCATTCCTCCACATGTCTGTTCCATTCAGATGAATAACCTAAGGGCATCACAAGTCTTTAATAGAATCATACAAATTGTTGAATAGAGGCTTCTGATGACAAAATGCAAAATGACAAGTCACCTAGGAAAGAGACCTCAGAAAACAGCTGTCAGCATCTGCCCAGGAACAGAGAAAGGCTCTGATTTTAGTGGTAATAAAATCATTTGGTGCTCAGTTTTGGTGGTAATTTTTGTAATTTAACAAGATGAAAGAGTTCAACATTGAAGAGAATACCAACAACATAAAATCATCTGAAGGATTGATAAAACTAAGCAGGCATGAACAATCATTCTTTTTCCTCAAGCACATTTCTATTTGAATTTTACACTTAATGAATTCTCTTTAAGAAATGTTTAAACACTTGACCTAATTCTTAAAAACTCCCTGAAAACATGAAACTAATAAGAATTGCTCATGATACAATTTCTTTTTTTAAAAAAAAATCTAAATATGAGAATGTTACCTTTTTTAAAAAAAATATATCATCTGGTTGTTCTTCTTGAACTTGCAAATGATTTCTTCTCTTCTGTTAGCTCAGTCAGATGAAATGGTTTCAACCTTTGCTAAATGACTACTTATCCTTTTACTAACAAAGGGGTATTTTATCAATGCTTCTTCAGATATGATGAGTGGACCTGAATGTCATATCTTGTCCTGTGCACATGGAAATTGCCTTAATCCTTGTCTGCACATGTTTAGTTTAGTATTTCAATGAGAATATGAAGGACCGAAAGCTAAATAAGAAAAAGATAAAGTTACAGAATGCTCCTACTTGAGACAAGATATAAGGCTGTTCCAAAACTGGCTTGATATCATTTATATTATAACTCAGCAGCAGTCAGAATGTCAGGGCAGCTTCCATGAGTGTGTCATGGCATCATTACCTCTTCACTTTGCTTGCTCACTATCTGGTCAGCCATCTGCATCCAACTTCTCTTTACTCTGAAGAGACCTTTAAAGACAAAAGATGGGACTTTGTCCTGACCATCCAACATTTTAATTTCTTCAGGTTGTAGTGGCTAGTGTCAGGCATTTAACTTGCAGTCGTGGCTGGAAGGATTAAAATTGGGCTAAACATTAGTTTTTGTTCCATATGAAATTAGTACTAATTAGTACTGTACCTATTCTTTCTGGTGGAGGAAAGAGAGGAACAAGAAAAGGGTGGAATTGGGAGAGTAAGAGAAAGCAAAGGGTAGGTGTCAGTAGAAGAGAAAATTAGAAGGGACTTGGCAATGTTCTGCTTGAAAGGTTAGTTGCACTTGATACCAAGTCTTCTCAAGAAACCTCAGAAATATGAAAAAAATATTAAAATATTTAGCAAGATTCCATATTTGAAGACAGCTTTCCTTTCTTCTATGTTCCAGCTTTTCTTTGGCATCTTTTCATTTTAGTCAAAGCATGTTTCCTCACTGCTTGAATACTTGATTTGCATGTTTCCTTCTGATGATTAATATCTACAGAGAAAGTAAGCCAAATGCAATCAACAACTGAAATAATCAACCCTCCATCTAGCAAACTATTTGTCCTTCCGATGTAACTCCCCTATTGGTTGCAAAAATCCACCAAAGCAAACTTTTTGATCTCTGGTGGAACAGCCCAGAACAGTTTTCCTCCTTCCCCTTGGTTTCGTTTCTTTTGGTCTTCCTCAGAAATCATTAACTATATTAGTCCAGCCGTAACCAGCAAATTTTCTTCAGTATTTCCAGTATATATGGCTCACTGTCAGCTTTTAGCAGATTTAATGAGATCTTGAGTATCATTGTGATGTCCTGTTCCTCTATCACTATTACTAAAATTGTTGCAAGATCTGTCAACAAGACCATGAACATATTGCGAGATTTGAACAAGAGCTCAAAATATTTCAACAACTTGCAAAATGGCATGTAATTTTGCTACATCTGTGCAAAATTTTCTGACAGTTCATAAACTTTGATTTTTTATTTTTTATTAAACTACTGGGGAAGTCTAGGTATACCTCTTTGGGAAAAGGATAAATTCTGAGACCTTTATTACTACACTGCTGATCTCTGCTGTAAGAGCTATACAAGGAAGGTTTCAGTAAAACTGAAGAGCAGCCTTGGAACAATTCCATGGGTTCCAATAAGTTAAAGATTTTACACTTCCTTCTGTCTATGTACCTCACATGTAATTTCTTCATGCTTGCCATTAACCATTCTGGTTGAAGTGGCAGAAAAACTGAAATATGTGATACTTCATAGATACTATTTGCTTACTCCTGAACAGAGTTCCAGTGAAGAACTCCTGACAAGTTTCTAGGCAAATTAGAACATCAAACATAGAACAATAGGGTTGAAAGGGATCTTGAAAGTGTTCTAGTTTTCTTTTTCTATAAATGTATGGTTCACTCTTTGTAGAAAGGCCTTTTTTTCCCTGTATATTTCTATGATCTAAAATTATTTAGAAGATATGTATTAAGGAATTGTATCAATTTTCTTTTTATATGATGGATTCATTTTCATCACAAAGCAAAATTCTGTATTACTAGGTTGAATGTTTAATTGCACCTGGTTCTCATCTTGCCTGGGCTTCAAAACTAAGCAGGGTCAGTCTGAGTTTGTGCTCTGATAGGAGAATATTAGAACACCCCAGAGCTGGAACTATACTGGGAGTCAAGCAAACATTCTAGAATGACAAACCATTAGTGCATTTTTCCCCAAAGAACTGAATGGATGCATCCATTAAATTATGAGGAATCAATTTTTTTTTTAGGAGAATTTAGTTTTGCCTAAAAGTTATTCTGTCATTTCCCCCCCCAATTTTACTAAATGTGTCGAATATGGGCAACTAAATGCATAGCAGGATTAGGAAGAACTTTAGTAGAAAAAAATGTTAAAACAAAATATTTTGGGTCATGACTTTGTACCTGCCAACAACTTGCTTGTAACACAAGAAAAGGTTCGAGTGGGAATATAACTGGCCTAGAAAAGCTTCTAGGTAGTCTATAAAGAGATGCATTTATAAAACAAGTCTTACAATAATATTCAAGTGGAAAAGGCAGGTGCCCCATATATTAACCTCACGATTTGCATAGTGAGTGTAGTTGCATATAAAATGTCAAGTTGATCATTGAACAAACAGAAAAGTAATCTGGTGTTTGAATAAAATTGTGAACATGAGCACATAAAAGAGAAATGAATAGCAATGGGAGAAAAGCAATTGAATCCAAAGCAAACGTATCAGCATATGTTTTATTTTGTCTTAAATTTATAGATTATCCCTCTTTGGTGCTAAAATAGTTTGCAAATGCAAACTCTGCAACTTTTGTAAAGAAAGATATCTCCCCTCCCCAAATAATAAAAGATATATGCAGAAATATACAGATTTTCAATAGCTAAAAATAAATTTTCTGATGTTTTCTTGACTCCTTGTATTATATACTTGTACAAAGAAATTACATGGATAAAAATAATAATTATTTTTATTTTGACATAAAAGTTGCCTTTGGATATATCAGGAATAGGAAAAGAAGGATATTATTGCTAGTCAATAATAATAAATCCTTTGCTTACCCATTAAAGATCCTAGAAATTGATGTCATCAATCAATGTCTGGATTGTCCACAATATTTTGAAATGGGTCTCCAGAGTCTAAGATAGGAAAGTCTTAGAAACTTGCTTGGTAGTACTGTGTTTCTCAAAATAAGGCCGGGCCTTTTTTAAAAAAACCTTAAAAATGGCTAGGTCTTTTCGGGGTGACTTAATTTCCCCCCACCTAGAGCGGCCCATACGCACGTACCTCGCCGCAAAGGCCACTTCTATCGGCCGACAAAAGCTCCCCGAAGGCAGAGTCCCCAGCTGCTTCAGGGCATGGCATGGCTGCCCATGTCCCCTCGCCTTTAGGCAGTCTCTTTTCGGTGATGAAACCTCCCCAAATATAGTCAACAGCCACTTCGATCGGCCGGTAGAAGCAGCCATGCGGCGAGCGCACACACACACTCCCCTCGCCCGAGGCTGCTTTTACCAGCCAATCGAAGTGGCTGGTGACTGTATTTGGGGAGCTTCCATTGCCCGAAAGAGGCTGCCCTAAAGGCGAGGGGACATGGGTAGCCACGCCATGTTGAAGCGGCTGGGGACACTGCCTTCTGGGAGCTTCTATCGGCTATCGGGGTATTCTAGCCTAGGCTACCTGCAGGGCACTCCTAAAGGCAAGTTTTCTCCCCATCCCCCACCCTTCCCCCCCCATTTCCCTTCACCTTGTGTAGTTCTAACGAACGATGTGAGAATTGGCGGGGAAACACATGGTTTAAATAGGCCTAAATTTTGGGGGCGGGGCTTAATTTCACCTCATGCCTAGAAATCATGCTGGGCCTTCCTATTCGTGGAGGTCATATTGTTGGAGAAACTCAGTATCAAGAAATGAAACTAGGGTATTTTGCATGCCATACACGTGCTTTGCAATTGTTTACTTTATTGTTGTATGCATATATTGACAATATATACATTCATCCTGTTCAGCTAAGTCTGACTCTTGGCAGTTTACATAAAATGTGACTATATAGAAACAACATATATAATACTGAAAACAAAACAAAACAAAATCAAGGTGCATGGAGACCACATCAAAGAACTACCATACTTCTTGGAAGTCATGTGATCCTTTAGTTCCTCTCCCTGCATATACAGTATGGACAAACTGGGTGAATTTCATATAGAGAGATTGAATAGCTTGGACCTCAATCAATCAGAATAGAGCTGGAAGGGACCTTGGAGGTCTTCCAGTCAAACTTTCTGCTCATGCAGGAGACCCTATACCAGTGGTGGCTAACCTTTTTGGGCTCCTGTGCCAAAAATTGTGCATGCACTTGCACACTTGTGCTCGCGTGTCAACACCCAGAAGGCAATGTGCGCCCCCCCATGCCCCCTATGCATGCATGTGCAATCCCCACCCCCACCGCCCTCTTATCTGCACTGCGCCTCACAGCTGATTTTAAGCCAGTTTGTCCTCCCAAAGGCTTGAGGAAGGCTTCTGTTTGCAGGCTAGCCCGTTTCATCACTTCTAATTTTGGAAAACAGGTGACAAAACAGGGCTGATTTTAAGCCTTTGTCCTCCCAAAGGCTTGAGGAAGGCTTCTGTATCAAAACTAGCCCCGTTTCATCACTTCTGGTATTTTCGGAAAAACAGAAAGTGACAAAACAGGGCTAGTTTTCAGCCTGCAGAAGCCTGCAGAAGCCTTCCTCAAGCCTTTGGGAGACCGAAAAAGGCCTCAAACCAGCCAAAAATCAGCTGTGAGGCATGCGCATGCACAGTGAGGTAAGTTTGCCTGCAGCTCGCATGCCAGCACAAATGGCTCTGCATGCCACCTATGGCACGTATGCCATAGGTTCGCCATCACGGCCCTATACAGTTTGAGACAAGTCCAGTCTTTTCTTAAAAACCTCCAGTGATGACGTCCCCACAACTTCTTTTTTTATTTTTATCTTTTTTTAAAAAAAAAAATGCTATGTATAGAAAGAGCAACAGTTTTAATGTCTACACAAACAGTGCATTGTCTGGTTACAGTTAGTTTGCGTACCCACAACTTCTGTAGGCAAGTTGTTATACTGGTTAATTGTTCTCACTATCATGAAGTTTCTCCTTCATTTCAAGTTGCTTCTTTCCTTGCTTAATTTCCATTCATTGTTTCTTGTCTTGCCTTCTGATGCTTTGGAAAATAAATTGACACCCTCTTCTTTGTGGTGGCCTTTCAAATATTAGAATACTACTATCATGTCACCCCCTAGTCCTTCTTTTCTGTAGACTAGCCAGACCCAATTCCTGTAACTGTTCTTGGCCTTTAAAGTCAAAATCAGCAGTGTGAATTCAATCTGAAACTCGATTGACCCCAAGATGATCTCAAAGCTGGGCTATTATACAATCTCTTGTTGTCATGGTTTCTAGTCCATAAGAATCACCATCAGGTATGCATTGGGAAGGATTATTAACCATAGGCAAATGACATTCCAGGAATGCTCTGCATTTAAAGAATCATATATTGTTCAGGCAGTGCCACAAAAAAGTTATTTATGTAAGAAAACCTATAGGTGACCTACAAATTACTTTGATATCCTAATGTACCAGAAAGGAACACTATGGTTCTCCCACATTTCTTTGCCTTACAGCTCCCAGAATTCCTTAGCATTGGCCTTACTGGTTGGGATGTATATGTCTTGTCTTGTTGATTCTTGGTGACTGCCTGAAAATGTCTCTGCAGTTTTCTTGACCAAAGTTTTTCAGAAGTGATTTTTCCATTGCTTTCTTCTTCCTAGGGCTGAGAGTAATTGACCCAAGATCACTCAGCCTTAAGTGTGCCTTAAGTGTGACTAAACTCATCGTCTTCCAATTACTAGTCTGATGCCTCAGCTAAACAGTAATGACCACCTGGTCTAAAATATGTAGAAGTATTCCATTGCCTGTTATCACAATTTGGCATACTGCAAGCTTTTCCTGCCATTAATTTGTTGGATGCCTAAATGTTACAGGATGATGAATATGAAAAAGAAAGGAATATCTTGTCCAGATCCTGAAAAAGAACTTTACAAACAGTTGGAGAAATACACTGCTCAAAAAAATAAAGGGAACACAAAAATAAGACATCCTAGATCTGAATGAATGAAATATTCTTATTAAATACTTTGTTCATTACATAGTTGAATGTGCTGACAACAAACTCACACAAAAATTATCAATGGAAATCAAATTTAGCAACCCATGGGAGGTCTGGATTTGGAGTTACACTCAAAATTAAAATGGAAAAAACACTACAGGCTGATCCAACTTTGATGTCCTTCAAACAAGTCAAAATGAGGTTCAGTAGTGTGTGTGTCCTCCACGTGCCTGTATGACTTTCCTACAATGCCTGGGCATGCTCCTGATGAGGTGGTGGATGGTCTCCTGAGGGATCTCCTCCCACACCCCTCAACTCCTGGACAGTCTGTGGTGCAACGTGGCGTTGGTGGATGGAGCGAGAGATGATGTCCCAGATGTGCTCAATTGGATTCAGGTCTGGGGAACGGGCGGGCCAGTCCATAGCATCAATGTCTTCGTCTTGCAGGAACTGCTGACACACTCCAGCCACATGAGGTCTAGCATTGTCTTGCATTAGGAGGAACCCAGGACCAACCGCACCAGCATATGGTCTCACAAGGGGTCTGAGGATCTCATCTTGGTATCTAATGGCAGTCAGGCTACTTCTGGCGAGCACATGGAAGGCTGTGCAGTCCCCTAAAGAAATGCCACCCCACACCATTACTGACCCACTGCCAAACCGGTCATGCTGGAGGATGTTGCAGGCAGCAGAACATTCTCCATGGTGTCTCCAGACCCTGTCATGAATGTCACATGTGCTCAGTGTGAACCTGCTTTCATCTGTGAAGAGCACAGGGCACCAGTGGCGAATTTGCCAATCTTGGTGTTCTCTGGCAAATGCCAAATATCCTGCACGGTGTTGGGTTGTAAGCACAACCCCCACCTGTGGACGTCGGGCCCTCATACCACCCTCATGGAGTCTGTTTCTGACCGTTTGAGCAGCCACATGCACATTTGTGGCCCGCTGGAGGTCATTTTGCAGGACTCTGGCAGTGCTCCTCTTGTCCCTCCTTGCACAAAGGTGGAGGTAGCAGTCCTGATGCTGGGTTGTTGCCCTCCTACGGCCTCCTCCATATCTCCTGATGTACTGGCCTGTCTTCTGGTAGCGCCTCCATGCTGTGGACACTACGCTGACAGATACAGCAAACCTTCTTGCCACAGCTTGCATTGATGTGCCATCCTGGATGAGCTGCACTACCTGAGCCACTTGTGTGGGTTGTAGACTCTGTCTCATGCTACCACTAGAGTGAAAGCACCCCCAGCATTCAAAAGTGACCAAACCATCAGCCAGAAAGCATAGGAACTGAGAAGTGGTCTGTGGTCACCACCTGCAGAACCACTCCTTTATTGGGGATGTCTTGCTAACTGCCTATGCTTTCCACCTGTTGTCTATTCCATTTGCACAACAGCATGTGAAATTGATTGTCAATCAGTGTTGCTACCTAAGTGGACAGTTTGATTTCACAGAAGTGTGATTGACTTGGAGTTACACTGTGTTGTTTAAGTGTTCCCTTTATTTTTTTGAGCAGTGTATTTCTAAGGGAAATACAACTGAGCATTATTGTGATAATATTTGGTGATATTTGGCAGTAGAATTGTACCCAAGAATAGATACTGTGCTCACACAAAGGAAAGTTCTGATGCTTTTAAATAATGAAACAGTTTACCTGCGAACCACAACCCATTTTAGTATATTTATAATCTCTTTTTGCTGTTTCTGATAATGGCATGGTCACTGTGACTGCTCAAATCATCTGAACCAGTTAACAGAAACAGAGAACACAGGAAAATCATTTTGCTTTAGAAAGGCTTGTCTTTATTCCATTTTTAATAAAAACAATCCTATTGAGGTCTCCTCCTGCATATAATTTTTGTACTAAAATCAAATATCTATAATCCTCTTATGCTGAAGTCCATATAGCATATCAAATACCTTTCTATGTCTCTTTGGCTTTTGTTCCTTCAAACAGTACTGTGTTAAATGATATTTAAATAAAAAGTAACTTTCATTACAGAGAAGATGTATCCACAACTATTTGTTTGTCCAAATATTTTTTTTTAAACAACAACAATGAAGAACCCCTGACAAGGTTTAGGATTAGAATAAATGTATGAAAATAAACAGAAGTCTTAGGGTCTTCTACAGAATATATTAAAGTTGAGTTCAGTGGTGGGATTCAAAATTTTTTACTACCAGTTCTGTAGGCATGGCTTGGTGGACTTGGTGTGGCTTGGTGGGCGTGGCTTGGTGGGCTTGGTGTGGCTTGGTGGGCGTGGCTTGGTGGGTGTGCAGAGGAAGGATCCTGTAAAATCTCCATTCCCTCTCCACTCCTGGGGGAAGGTTACTGCAAAATCCCAATTCCTCCCCGCTCCAGGGGAAGGATACTGTAAAATCTCCATTCCCTCCCAATTCCTGGGGGATGGTTATTGCAAAATCCCATTCCTCCCACCCCACTAACCTGCTTTCCAGTTCCATTCTCCTGTGCAGGGCAACAAAAGAAGACTCAGCCAATCACCTGGGTCTCGGGAGGCAGAGAATAGATGGGGGCAGGGCCAGTCAGAGGTGGTATTTGCAGGTTTTCCGAACTACTCAAAATTTCCACTACCGGTTCTCCAGAACTGGTCAGAACCTGCTGAATTCCACCTCTGGTGGGGTTCTATTTTGAAGGGTAGTAGAAGAATTGCTTTGAACTTCACTCAAGGAATAGTGCTCAGTCAATGTAAGGTTTGATATATATTTTTGTTCAATCAGAGAACTAATCAGTTCAAATATAAAGCCAATATTTCATTGCCAAGAATTTTCCACATAAACTTGCATCTATTAGGCTGTTAATTATAATGGGAAAAAAGTGCAGCTAAAAGGACTATATTAATAGAGTAAGTTGAGATATAATACATACGTATTTATAATATATATAGTTTTCTTAACAACAATAGGAAAGTAGATGACCGTTCTTGCAGGATGGGGATTTTTCTTTCCATTTAAAACTACAGTAGGCTGAAGTCATCCCTACAGGCCATGTCAAGTAGGTATTAATTTCTTCTCCCCACCCCCCCCTTTTTTTTTTTTTTTTTGACAAGGCTCCAATTCTTGGACAAGATTCCAGTTTCAGGATTCAACTGCACAGCAGAGCCAATTCAACAGGTGACATTTTTTCCAGAGTGTTATCTGAGATGTGGTAAAGTTTCCTCTGAATTAAGCTTGAGTATTAGTGACTTCAAGGATACACCTATGCAGTTTCCTTGGCAACTGAAAGTAGAAGTGTTTACCTTTGCTTTCCGTCTTCCTTATTTATTTACCTTTTCAGTCTTGCCTCCATACTAGGCATACTGCTTCTCACTTAAGAACTAACATGGTCTGACCTTGCTTAGTTTTCAGGGACATATGAGGACATCCAGGTGCTGAGATGTGGAACTGTCACTGTTTTGTGTTTCAGTTTCCTGAGAAAATACAGATTCGGGCATAAATGTCTGGTACTTCTTTTTCAGTACTTCATCTCTTCAAGTATATAGTACCAATGACAAATCTGTTGCAAAATATGTGGATTTGAGAAATAGACAAAAACTCTGAATGTATTGTGCAGAGATATTTATGTTCTGCTTTCCATAAAGTGATAGCTTAAAAAATCTGAAACTTCGAGGTTTAGAAAAGCACCTGATTATAGAGTGTGACAGTACACAACTGTTATTGTGGAAATGGCTTGTGAATGATGTCATTTTATCAACCTTTCAGTTCCTTGTATCAGAAAAATTTCACCCAGTTCTTAGTGGTCATATTTTCAAGCATCGGCCATTATAAAACTGATTTTTAAATATCCTATTCTAAGGCAAAGCACTTATGGGCAAATGAACATCTAAGATGTTAAGGTTTAGGAGCATCAAACATGGCTTGATTGCTGTTATTGCAGATCCTTGGAAATAAAAGATTGAAATGCTCAGAGTTTTAGCTTCATTACATTGCCAATTTGAGACCTAGGTATATTTAGCAGAAGTGAAATGCAACTTCTAATGAGATGTCAGAAACTGAAGAGACTACACTGAGCTATTTTGGAGGTGTGGGCTATAGTGGAAAAGAGATTTTTTTTTTTCCTCTTATGAAAAAAAGTCAAACAATTTTGACAAATCAGGAGTTTTAAAGGCTTTACAAAGAACAATTATGCACCAGTTTCAATGATAATAGTACAAGAAATAGGTCAGAATAATGGTCCTAATTACCACAACTCAATCTGTTTCGAGACTTGCATGTTTTTTCTCAACTCTGTGACATTTAGTGAAGTTAAAAATATGCTGAAAATGAAAATAGCTTTGTAAGAATGGGAAATGCAATGCACATTATGTATTTTCAAGAACTGGGAACAATTGTGTCCAAAATGCCACTGGGCAAAGGTTTTTTTGTCCTTTCCATATATGAAGACGACAAGTATCTCCTTGCTTTCAATTTATAATTGCATACTGAATTTCAGGGGCAGGATAGGGTGACGAATGGGTTGATTAAACAGGATCTTTCAAATGAAATGAGGCACAAATCAAGAGTTGCACTAAAGCAGGGCTGTCAAACCCGTGGCCCGCAGGCTGGATGCTGGTTTAGCAAAAGGGGAAAAAGTCATGATATGTCTTGTGACACTGCCGTGATGACACGAGTTTGACACTCCTGCTTGAGAGGATTAAAGCTGAAGAACAAATTTTAAAAGTAAATTAGGATGACAGACAAGACAGAAGGTTGATCAAAGAACAATAAAAGACCATAGGAATAAAATATGCAAGATACAATCAAACCTCAAGAAAGCATGGTCTTTAGAATGAAATAAGAATAAGAATTCTAAAGAATAACAATTAAAGTATTAATGTGAATAAAAGATGAGGGGTGGAAAGGAAATGTTTTTTAAATATAATGGTGGCATAATTAAAATAAAATTGGAGATAGAAATAAGAGAGGGGGGATTATTAACATAAACATTTTTATATAATGAGAAAAGCAATAATTAGAGGAAAGATTAGAAATTGAATAATGGAATTATCATGTATGTCTAAACAATATAGTGATTGGCATTAGAATAATATATTGAAAGATTGAATAACTAAACAATGAAAGACTACAACTTAATACAAATATGTGTAGCAATATTAGAATTACACAAGTTTGATGAATATAACAAATATGATTAATGTTATTATTCTTATTTGCACCAAAATATATGATACCCAGATGCCATACTGTTCGTGCATTGATTTGTATATGTACAATAAAAAAAAAAATGGGAAAAGAAAAAAATAATGCTCAGTGATTAGATCTATACATTAACACAGTACAAATTCCAAACCTAGGACCGATTTGAGACAATTTTGGGTAGTTTTTTACTTAAAGCTTTAATTGCTCTGTCCTTAATTCTAAATCCTCCATGAAATTCTACCACCAATATGTTCCATCCACACTGATTTTCAAATATCATTTGGCTATTTGTTATAATAGCATAGCCAGCTCAGTGGCAATTTGGAACTATAATTGGCTGATCTTCAAAATATAAACAGGATTTGATCTAGACATTACTTTCTTGGAAGAACATCAGAAGTTCTTGACTCTTTAGACATCCTTCAATGATAAAATAAAATATTTGGAATTAAATGTTGTAAACACACAGCTGAATAATGGTCAAAAGTTTATCTCAGCAGTAGCCAACAAGAAAATGAGTTTTCAGACAGAAAGATATACAGAATTAAAATTCAAGAGCTTAAGAAAGATTGTCTAAAGCTAATCTAATTACTGATTTCATGACCCTTTATTCTTTTGTTCA
Source organism: Notechis scutatus (assembly GCF_049901735.1). NCBI lineage: Eukaryota > Metazoa > Chordata > Lepidosauria > Squamata > Elapidae > Notechis > Notechis scutatus. The sequence goes on along the minus strand of NC_142013.1, from coordinate 95,992,116 downwards.
GAATTTACCCAAGAGATTGGAAAGACAATTCACTGATATTGTATATTAAGTTGTAATTAGCTAGTCATCATGTCCTTCACAAATCAATAAATGAAGAATATAAAACCAAAGATGATTCTAATAAAGAAAATAACAAGCAAACAAAAAAGAGACAAAAATAATGAAGCAGAAGATAAATCTATTTTGTTTTTTGAGAAGCAAACTGAATCCCCTCTGGTAGATACTTGTTACTCCCAAAAGTTACAAGGATCTCACTTTGGCTTCTTATATCCGGACACTGTCTTGATAATTTTCGATATTGGAAATATATTCTCCTGTCCTTTAAGCAGATATGCATCTCTATGTGACTCTTCTTTGCTGCAATTACATTTAAATTATTTCAGTGAAACAATTCTAACATCATCTTGATAGATGTAAAGTAGCCAATTTTTTATTTCTGCTTAGAAATCTCTAGCACACATTGCATAATAGAGTATATTGCATAGTATTTGATGCGATTTGTTTGCCTGTTTATCTCACACAAATGGCCTTTATGTGGCTGTGATGGTCATAAATAACTGCCAGTAGTGAAGCACCCAATTCTCAATCATATGACTTTGGGAAACGGTTGTAAGTGTGAGGACCAGTAATACGGTTACTTTTTTAGTGACATCAGAACTTTGATTGGTTACCATAAGGGCAGTCATTAAGCAGGAACTACTTGTGTTTGAAATACTTAGATTCAAACCATAGAATGTTATCTTTTTTTTAAAAAAAAAAAAAGATTTTAATACTTGTTAATATGATTGGTTTCCACTATTCAGAAGAGATAAAATGGTATTATTTCAATATGTCATTACCTTCTTTATTTTATGCTGATCTCCAAGTTACAGAACTACTAAATATGTATGAAATTTAATGTGTCATATAAAACTGCCATTATGAAACTGAGTGGTGATGCAAGAGAATTAAAAAACAAACAAACATGAGATTCATCCCTTCTACATCAGAAACTGGTCAACATTAATCTATGAACAAAATGCTGAATTAGTTTTCTGGTATATTTTTATTTGTGTCAAGTAGAATTTTAGTTTGTGCTAGCTTTTTAAAAGATCAATAGGTACATGCATTAAATTAAGAGCATGTTTATTTATTTATTTATTTATTTATTTGATTTGCCAATTGTTTACAAGATAATAAGTATAAATGTATACATAGTTGTGAATACATGAAATGGGTACATATAAGAAAAATAAAAGAATAAGAGAAACAATAGGACAGGGACGGTAGGCACGTTGGTGCGCTTATGCACGCCCCTACAGGCCTCTTAGGAAAGGGGTGAGGTCAATAGTAGACAGTCTAAGGTTAAAGTTTTTGGGGTTTGGGGAAAGAGACTACAGAGTCAGGTAGAGTATTCCAGACATTGACCACTCTATTGCTGAAGTCGTATTTCCTGCAATCAAGTTTGGTGCGGTTTACTTTGAGTTTGTATCTATTGTGTGCTCTTGTGTTGTTATGGTTGAAGCTGAAGTATTCATTGACAGGTAGGACATTGCAATGTATGATTTTATATACCATGCTTAAGTCAGACCGAAGATGGCGTAATGTCAAGGTTTTCTAGTTCTAGAATTTCAAGCATGTGTTTATCATTTTCAGCATACATGTACACTAAGAGAAATAAAATTACCAGTAGGCAATCACATTCCAGAATCCAGCCCCATGGATGAGTTTCCTTGTGTTTAGCTCTTGAAATCTCACAAAATACTCAATAACAGTGGCTCTACCCATAATTTAAACTTCAATAGGGCTGATAGTTCTCTAAACTAACTTATGTAAAAATAAATGAATATAAACCGAAATTGTGCGTGAATGCATCGCAACAGTTTAAAATGTTGCTGTGAACATTGGGTGTTTGACAGGCACTGATAGCTGAATACACTGAATACTTTTATCTTTTGAATAATGTAAATTAAATGTGCACGGGCGCTCACACACATACACAAATACAGCTGGTTATTATTCCTGTCTTTGGATTAGAAAAAATGATAAGAAATTTTTAAATGTCTCTACTTAAAATACTGTCAAAGATTCAACTTGCAACATTATGCAGACATACACTGTTTTCAAAAATAAATGAAAATTAGGCAATTGTTTCAAAATAACTTGGTGTTTGGTGATATTGGGAATATAGTGATAATTATAGGAAATACGATCTCTTTCTAATTAAATATAGTCTGTGATGTTCATGCATATTCATGCTTTATGTTGCTTATTGCTACCAATCATCATTCAGGGGAAATTATAACTGTGCCCTCCAATTTTCTGGGCCAATAATTTTCTAGGCATAATTCCCAATCATATACTTAGAAGAACACATTAGAAGTTATAAATGTATCATACTTGCTCAACAGTACTTGTAAATGGCCAATTTTGAGTAATGATAGTCACACAAGAATAGTAGCCGAATCACTTGGACATGTCATATATTTCTCTTTTATATCAGACAATCAACAGATAATGTAGAGAAATAATATCTGGGTAACATTAAGCTCTAGTCTGATTTAGCCATTCCAGGTAATAAACCAATGTGGGTATAAAGAAGATTGGCAATTAAGCAAAACTCTCTTCTTGTACTGAAATGTTAAAAGAATGGAGAGAAACAATATGCTGAAATTATTATTACTATATAATATCAGAAGGGCAACACTAGATTGCCTGCCACAGAAGGTACATATGAGCCATAATGAAATCAGGATAGAAAGTAAACTAGATTGTGATTTATTTACCATTGTATTATACTAGGATTCACGCTTAATTGAGAGTTGATATTTTACATCTAACCTCTTCATTTGACAAAAGTAGCAATTTGTATTAATATATACAGGAAGTGTAAAAAAAAAGCCTGTCTCCTTCAAATTTAGTATTGTTAAGTGCATCATATTTTTAAAAATTAAAATTATCCCTACCTGCTGAGCAATTGATTAAGATATCATTTTAAACATGTTATGCTTTGAAAGAAAAAGTAATTTTTAAAAAAATGAGTATATCATGGGAAATCAGACCATGCCAAAAAAATCCTGGGCAATTTTTTCTCTCTTTCAGTTCTCAATGAGAATACCATAGCTAGCCAATGGGGGGGGGGGGAATAGAAAATTGACCGTGGAACAAATCACCCCAATATTTTCATTCTAGGCATAAATAACCAGTTTCAAATTATTCTACTGCAGACACATTATGCAAAGCTCTCTGGGGAAAGCTCTGATGCTGGGAAATGTAGAAGGAAAGAGAAGAAGGACGTCATCAATAACAGTAAACAGAATTGGAAGGCCTTCTGCTCACATAGGAGACATATACTATTTCTGACAAATGGCTGTCCAGTCTCTTCTTAAAAGCCTCCAGTGATGGAGCACCCACAACTTCCAAAGGCAGTTTGTTCCACTGGTTGATGGTTCTCACTATTAGGAATTTTCCCCTTAATTCTAAGTTGTTCTCTCCTTGATTAGTTTCCATCCATTATTTCTTTTTTTGCCTTCAGGTGCTTTGGTAAGTAAATTGGCCCATTCTTTCTTGTGGCAGCCTTTCAAACATTGGAAGACTACTATCATGTTATTACCACTTGCTCATCTTTTTACTAGGCTACGTATACCCAGTTCCTGCAATCGTTCTTTGCATGTTATACCTTCCAGGCCCCTAATTTTTGTCGCTCTTCTGTGAACTATTTCGAAAATGTCCACATCTTTTTTTTTTTTTTTTTGTATTGGGGGTGACCAAAACTGGACGCAGTATTCTAAGTGTGGCTTTATTAAGGGCTTTATTAAATGACACTATTACTTTGTGTGATCTTGATTCTTATCCCTCTGTTAATGCAACTTAGTATTGCATTTGCTCTTTTAGCTGCTGCTGCATACTGCTGGCTCCTGTTTAAACTCCAAGATCCTTCTAACAGTTACTACTATTGAACCAGGTTTGACCTAATCTACACCTGTCCTTTTGGTTCTTCTTGCCTAAGGGTAAGGCTTTGCTTTGTTTGTTTGATGGTTTGTGTGTTTGTTTATTTCAGAAGTGGTGAGATAACCTGAAGGTTCAGTTGAGGACACATCTCCTGGATAAAATCTCCAGGTATACCTTTATAGTCTTCACATCAAAAAGAGATCAATTTAGAACTAATTTAGAACTTTTCTAACAATGAGACAAATTGACCAGTGGAATGGCTTGCCTTCAGAAGTTGTGGGCTGCAGTTTTTTCACTGCAGTTTTTTAAGAAGAGACTAGACAGCCATGTATCTAGAATGGTATAGGGTCCTCTGCTTAATCAGGGTGTTGGAATAGAAGACCTCCAAGGTACCTTCCAACTCTATTATTCTGTATTCTATCTAATATCCATAATCAAATAATTCACACACACACACACACACACACACACACACACACACACAAATATTCTATCGATGGAGATTAAAGTTTACTGGAAGTGCTTCTTTGCTTTTCAGAAAGAAAATACATTAGTATTGCTTTAATATCTTTAAATATATAAAAATGTCCAATTGTGTGAAAGCAAAACCTGTGTTAACATTAAATATGTAAACTTTAGCTTATTTTCCTTCAATGGTACACTGGAACTTGTATTTTTTGTAGCTTGCTTCCATTTTTCATTTTAATATATGTTTGTTGCCGCTACTCTAAACTTTTGCAATTCTTTCTTATACTGTATATAATTGTTTCATGTCACAGAAAACAGAATATATTTTGTTCAGTTTTCAGCATTGCACACATTTTAGCAATAATTGTTAGAATGAAACGATGCATATCTGTTTGAATAAAGATTTTTCTTTCCCTTTTCTTGCTTTTTAGAAAAGATACAATCTATTCAGTTTTTCTAATACAATTCATTCGTTGGATGTCACTTAGGGCATGCAATAAGCAGGAATTCGGAGTCTTTTTTTTATCTCCCACAATAAGAGGCAGAGCCCTCTTTAATAGAAATTGTACATGGAAAACTGTTCATCTATGAATGTATTTCATTGATACTTAAGCCATCCTGTTTGAAACCAATCTTACAAATGATTCCAATGGCATCCGCAGGAAGGGCTTGATGACAGAACAAGAAGCAGCATACAGGACAATGCTGTCACACAGATGTTCTTGCATAGATAGGTTTAATACAAACATATACAGTACAGTAAGTTGGATACGTGTGCTGTGATACAAACATTTTTCTTAACTTTCTCTCTCCCTGTGGACAGCTATCTGTACCCTTATGGGTAATTAGATATAGATACAGATTAAAAGAATTGAAATGGACTTTGTAGGGTAATTAGATATAGATACAGATTAAAAGAATTGGAATGGACTTTGTAGGTCATCTAATCTAACCCCTTGCCCAAACAGACCCTACACCATTTTTGACAGGTGGCAGTCTACCTTGAAAGCTTCGAGTGATCAAGCTCCCACAAGTTCTGAAGGCAACTTCTGTTCCATGGGTTGATTGTTCTCACTGTCATAAAATTTCTCCTTACTCCCAGGTTGAATCTATCCTTGTTCAGTTTCCATCCATTATTCCTTATCTGGCCTTCAGGTGCTTTGGAAAAAGATTGACCCCCCCCCCTTCTTTCTATGGCAGCCCCTCAAATATTGGAACACTGGCTATCATGTCTCCCCTGGTCCTTCTCTTCACTAGACTAGCTATGTCCAGTTCCTGCAACCATTCCCCATAAACAAATTTCTACTTGAAATTCAGGCCCTAAATTATTTAGTCATTTAAGCCACTGAGGTGCGCACACAGTTTTGTCTAATAACCTTGAACACTCTTCCTCAATTCGGTGACTCTAGAGATATCAGCTTTTGTCCAGGAATTGTAACAACCCATCTGGATGGTACAAGGTTGGCAAAAGGTTGCAGGTGGAGACAATAACTGATGGAAGACCACCTGGGTTCTTGTTTAAATTCATTGCATGCCCTGGTTGACTTCTTCCTACATTAGACATACAATATTATCCACACACTGGCTAGCTTTTATATATATATTTATTTTATTTTTTCCTGCACCAAGCAGGTGAAGAGTCCACTTTTTTTTTCTAGATCAACTAAATGTTTATCAATTGGTTGTGACAGGAATTGATTGACTGGATTGTCTCCTGAACCTGATGTCATCAGCTGAGAGATGACATTACCTGATGACATCAGCTGAGACCTCACTGGAAACAGTTATTGACCCAAAGTCACCCAGTCAGTGTCCTAACATTTATTATTTATTTATTTATTTATTTGTCAAAAGCTTACAATACAACAGAAACAAGAATAAACATAAGCTTAAATAAGTTAAATAAGCTTCTTTAAATAAGTTTAAAGAAATAGGAACTAATAACTGGGGACAATAGGATAGGGACAGTAGGCACAATTGTGCGCTTATGCACGCCCCTTCCAGACCTCTTAGGAGTAGGGTATGGTACATAATTCTAGACTAGAACTAGCTCCAGTTTCCATCTGGAATTTTAACTACTAGACCAAAGTGGCTCTCATTTGCAGGTAGTCCTTGACTTATGACCACGTTTGAGACCAAAATCGATGTTGCTAATAAAAAAAATTGTTAAGTGAATTTTATCCTGTTGGAAGAAATATCCTTCTGGGTTCAGTTCCAAGTGAGGAAGAAAGACACTGGAAAATGGAAGGCACTTGGAAAGATAGTTTATTGATGAACAGGATGAGTTCCTGGGCAGAAAAGGGAAGAGATGCTGAGAGTACCTGGGTTTTATACAATCTCTGGCTTTGAACTTCCTGGGGCATAGGAAGATTATCCTGTTTGGTTGCTGTTAGAGGTCATAGCTAGCTTTGTAGGTTGTCTGTGTGCTAAGTTTAGTTGAAACGTGGGTGGTGGTGCAATGAAGGGCAATTGAATGGCTCTGCCTGAAGGAGGTAGACCTTTGTTATGTAGAATAGACTGGCCCAGGCCTTAATGGCCCATTAACAAAGATGGGAGAGGGGTTTGAGTTTCTACTTCTTTTTTAGGGGAAATATTCTGCTTTTTTAATATATCCTAAAGTATTTCATTTTTCTGGGAGAGGGTGGGTTTTAACTTCCAACAACCCCCTTTTTACAACTTCTTCTTGCTATATTTGTTAACTGAATCTCTGCAGCTGTTAAGTTAGTAACACAGTTGTTGAGTGAATCTGGCTTCCCCATTGACTTTGCTTGTCAGAAGGTTGTAAGAGGGACTCACATGACCCTGGGATCCTGCAAACATTCATAAATGTGAACCAGTTGTCAAGCATCCAAATGTAAATCAGGCGACCATGGGGAAACCGCAAACAGTCGTAAATATGAAAAAATGGTCATAAGTCGTTTTTTCAGTGCTGTTCTAACTTTGAACAGTCACTAAATGAACTTTTGTAGGTTGAGGACTACCTGTAATCATTTATTGATTCATCAAACTAAATGATCTTTATCTCACAAGAAGTGATTTTGGGCAATGTACAGCAAAAGTAAGTAAGTAAACAAACAAAACAATAAACATGTCAAACACAGAAATATATATAGCAGAGCATTGATATACATTTATTCAGCCATTTTGGTGTATTTTCCATGATACAAATCAAAGTGCCTATAACTTCTGAATATTTTAAGAAGTACAGATGCCATTTTTTTTTCTTTTTAACCACGTGCATACTATAAAAAAAACTATTTTGTACCTGAATGCTGATGTTGGACTGCAATATAAATTGGGAGCTGGCCTGATCCTGCAGTATCCTTAGCTGGTTTATCAGGTTGTCACAGAACAACCTCTGTTGTGTATTGTAGCTCACAGCCTGTTGACTCTTCTCACAGGAAACCAAACACTCATCCTATTGTACAGTATTGCAGCCCTCCGTTAATCTGCTTATTTCACCAGCAGTGTATCCTAAATCTCAACTAAGCATGCTGAAAAAGTATTACAGCAATGGAGTATGTAATGTATATTGTGTATGTCTGTGAATATGTATGTGTGCAGCAGTTAATGCTTTCATACAAAATGCAGAATGATTGCCAATTTTTTGAAGAGTGTAAAAGGTTACCCAATGCTCCATTTCTCCCAGTGTTCTAACATAATTCTACTGTATGCATGGCTGTGAATACAGGGCCTGTGGGAGTCTTGGCTTGAAAGCTACCTGGCAGCTTGCAAACAGAGAAGGTATGTGTGCTATTTGTGATTGGGCTTATATTATTGAATGAAGAGCATCTGTGAATAAATGAGATTTTGAATGTAAGAAACTGCAGGCATGCCAGCCTTTTTTCTGCACAGATGGGTCTATGGCCAACCAACAAGGAGCAGAATATGTTGTGGCCTGCCAGCGGCCAGCAGAGCTGGCAGCAGATTTGGACAGTGAGGAGGTTGGGGAGGAACATGGGCCAGTCCTGGAGTCTGGGGAAGGCTCTGGTGAGTGCTCTGCATTGGACGCAGAGATGGGATCAGGGCCATTCAACAGTTATCAGCTGCCTTTGAAGTTGGAGATCAGTGGGGCAGAAGAACAGCTGGAGCCTGTTCCTGATGTCTGCATGTGCAGAGCTGCTAGGAGAAGGGTAAACTCGGGAGTAAACTAATAGGTGGACAGTGAATGGCCCCTCCCATAGGGAATAAATAGGAGTGAAAAGTGAGTGGTGTTTGCAGGAGACAATTAGTTCATTTAATTAGTGTGAAGATTTGTTTGTCACAGAAACTCCTTGCCAAGTATTTCTTGTACAGTGTTGCGCTTGGAAGCTATCGGCCTGGCAACTCTCCAGACTTCATAAGGTCTGTGGTTGCAATTCACCCTTAAAAGACTGTTAGTCAGGACTTTGCTGGATGTGAATGATAGGAATTCACATTAGCCGAATAAAAACGGGTTTTGTCAGGACAAGGAGTCTGTTTCGTGATTTTGGGAAGTCTAGGTCAGAACAGAATCAGACCAGATTGTTGTGTTCAGTACTGGAATGAACATAATCAGACCACAACTATTTGGCCATAATTTCTCTCTCTCCCTCCCCCACCTCCTTTCCTCCCTCCCCCCCTCTCTGTGTGTAAAACCTCAATAAAAATACTATCATAAAAACTGCATCGCCAGATAGATCTAGACTGCAACTATCCATGCAGCCACTAGATGGCAGCAAAGATTTTCCATGACTCTTTGCTACCCTCTAACAATAGCTGAGATTGTTGCTGCCCTGATCTAGTGGCCCTGTTAAAGAATAAACTAGAAAGATGTTAAAAATAGTCAATTGTAAATGAAAATACAATATTTCCCTAGGAATCCCTAACATACATGGAATTTAAAACAAATTCCCCCAAGGGAACTCTTCTTTGATAGTTGTTTGGTTTATCCAACTCTTCCTGACTTTAAATAAATATACTGTATTCACGGTGTAGGTAGGTACTGATCATCTCAGTGGTGGGATTCAAATATTTTTACTACCGGTTCTGTGGGCGTGGCAGGGGAAGGATACTGTAAAATCTCCAGTCAGAGGTGGTATTTGCCGGTTCTCCGAACTACTCAAAATTTCCACTACCAGTTCTCCAGAACAGGTCAGAACCTGCTGAATACCACCTCTGGGTCATCACCCTTAAAAGTAAGTTAAGTTCTAACCATACTAGAATTACTTAAATAGGTGAGAGCAGCATGGCTATATATTTTGGAATCCAAAAGAGTACGACAAATATTTGGTAAGATTATAGGTCTACGTAATGGGATGTGTGTGAGAGACCTTGAGGAATGAGGGGCAAAAATGCTATTTATAGAACAATCAGACAATAAACAGGAACCCCCAAGTGACTTAAAAGCAGAGAAACCTAGGAAGGACACACCCTTATTAATCAGGCAATTAAGAGTAACAGCAGGAAGTTTGTACCTTCAGACTTGTAAGATTCTGCTAATATAGCCTTACCAGCAAGGTAGAATAATTTCATTTAGAAAGGCTTCCTGACTGCTTTACCTGGGAAGGCTGGCAGTCTAGAACCTGTCCAGTACTCAAGTAAAGGGGAATCTATCAACTTTATCCACAAATCATAATGCCATTTATGCACAATCATTGACTAATGATTGTGACTAATGATTCAATTTCTTCTCTGTACCATTTTGGATAAGTCCCAAAGGTGCTTTTCAAGAGCAACTGAACTTTTTTTGTTTTTTCCCTTGAAGACATTTCACTTCTCATCCAAGAAGCTTCTTCAGTTCTGACTGAATGTTGGGGGATAGAAGGACGTATTCCTTGTCATCATCTAATTGTTATCACTCTTTCTGAGAGTCGTTGAGACCACTTGGAGGTTTATCTGTGTCCTCAGGGTCACCTGAACAGTGCAAATGGGTGTGAAACCTTTTTAAAACTGCTGAAAGGACTGTGTTGTTGTTCTCTCTCTCTCTCTCTCTCTCTCTCTCTCTCTCTCTCTCTCACACACACACACACACACACACACACACACACACACACACACACAAAACTATGGCTTAGTGGGTTTATTATCCCAATTAAGTTCACAATGCAAGAGGGTTCACAAGGCCAGAAATGTCCAGAGTTCACAAGGCAGAGTTCACAAGTGAAGGCACAGTGTCATTCCAAAGCAAGGCCAGAAAACATACAGCTAGAAAATGAACACACTGTCCCCAGCATCACTTCCATCTGTCTAATGTGCTGAACAGCCAGCTTCTGCTGCAGCCCATCAAGAAAGGTAAGGCTTTCTTCTCATGAGTTGTCTGACCTTCTCTGCTCTATGTGTTTTTTGGATTTGGAACTGCAGAAGGCAGTTCCTCTTCCTCATCAATGACTGGCAAGCTTTCCCCTGCTGCAGCTGGGTTTCAGCCAAATCCCACTCAGACAGCTGCTTGGAGACATTGACCAACTCCCCTCCAGATGTGCCTGGAATTGGTTCCAAACTGACATTGGAGATGTATCTGGGGAAGCATCCAGGGGAGTCATCATAGTTGTAAACAGGAGATAGGTGGTATCGTATCTCTCCCTCTCTGTTGAGAGAGGGCACTTCAGTTTTAATGTAGATCAGGGGTCTCAAACTCGCGGCCCGTGGGCCAATTGCAGCCTGCAGGATGATATCCTGTGGCCCCCACCGTGATATGAAAGTATAATATTAGTGCGGCCCGCAGGGGGAATGGATCTCTGAAGGAAGTCCCGCCCGCCGTTCCTCGTCGTGGCTTCTTCTCCACCCTGAACTTTAACAAGTCCAAGTATAGGTCCAGACTTACTGATGATCATCTTCAAGCCATACTGAGGGTCTCAAGTGCCTCCTCTCTCAAGCCAAATGTGGCTCAGATATGTGAGAGGAAGCGTTGTCAAGTCTCTGGCAGCAAGGAGTAAGCTGGAGAAGCCATGTTCTGAGGAACTGTTCATGATCTTCATTCAGTGTTCCATTCATGTGTTCAGGACAGTTCATGTATTGGAGAAATCATTAACTGTTGATGACATTTGAGGATATTTTTTTAACAACGTTTTTTGTGGAATCCCTTATGCGGCCCAGCCTTACCCAGACTCTGCCTCCAGCGGCCCCCAGGTAAATTGAGTTTGAGACCCCTGATGTAGATGCTCTCTTTGACTCCTCTTTCAAACCTTTCCTGACTGTCCATAATGTGAACTTTGCTGTCTTTAAAAGAGTTGCCTTTGTCTTTAAGAGGCCAGTGAGGAGGCTGCCCTTCTGGCTCCAAGTCATATAGCCTGGTAAGTATCTACAGATATACTTTTATTCCAAGTATGAAGCATACTGTAAAATAAGTATCCCTGCACCTTGTAGCATATTGCATCATTAGAAATCATGCTTCCCACTGCTTAAGTTTCTACTTTTCTTCTTCTCCTTCTTGCAACTTCTACTTGTGCAGTTGAATTGTTTCTGACAAAAAGCCAGGGGTTTGTGTCAATTAGAACTATCCAATTTAAAACAAATCAGAAAGTTCAAATTGGTGATACAATCAAGTACAGCACAAGAATAGAGGTTTCTGTCACCAAGAAAAAGTGAATACTAGTTAATTTAGCTTTCTATTACAGGACATGGATTTGTAATTCTCAGCTCCAAATGCAATTTCTTCTAATTCTATTTTATGCCCATCAAATTACATTGTTCACTATGGATGAACCTTCAACTGAACTCTAGCATAAAATTCCTATTAAATTCCAAATCAATTAGAAGTGACTTGTTTCATTATATTTCATATTTGAATGATTAGTGGGGGACAAAGCTCTTAACCCATACAGGTGATTTTGAAACTGCTACTGTAACATATTTTGAACAATTTAATTCATGAAACAGTCAGTCACTCTTCTAAGATCTGAAAAGTAAAATGCAATAATACCAAGTGCTTTTGTTCCGCCTTGTATTGTCTCCATTGGGCACACAGTATAACAAGATTCTTGTTTATCCAGGAAGTCTATCTCACATAAAAGTAACATCAATGCACACAACTATAGATAAATGGTTACCCTGTACTTTTATCATGATACATGACAAGGGAAGTATCTCATGGAAAATTATGGGAAAAACAAAATGTGTTTTCTTTCTATTTGTGAGCTTGTACAAGCTATAGAATGAAAAGACTGATGACTATTACAAGATACCATCAAAGTTTGTATGGGCTGCTTAAAACATCTCATATGCAATATGCAGCTTTTGATAGATGATAGATAGATAGATAGATAGATAGATAGATAGATAGATAGATAGATAGATAGATTGATAGATAGATATTGATACACACATACACACACTTTAAAAGGGTCTGAAATGTAACTTTTCAAGTTCTGTTTTTGATGAAACACTGATGGCAGGGTAACAGACAATGAGGGCATTAGTTAGGAAACCCGAGTGCAATATGAAGATAATTGTCTTGTGTATGTAAACAAGTGTCTTTGTGTCATTCATTAAAAGCAAAATGCTATTTTCTGATTTCACTACAGAGAAGGCTATGCAGCTCTCTCATTTAATACAATGCTGAAATGTGCTTTGACGTTTTTCCAAGGATTCTTTCTCTGAAAAAGAAAGAAGGAAAGGGTTTTATTTCCTTTAATCCTCAGGGCGGGTGTTTTTGTTATTGCTATTGTTGTTACACTGGAAGTAATGGGAGGTGCTATGTTTTCTTCTCTTTTATGGATTTCCATCATTGTGATGCTTTTTCAGGGGCACTTATGCCTCCCCTTAGGATTTAATGGCTCAGTGGGAAGCCCACAAGGTTGAAGACAAATGTGGAACTGAAACAGAAAACATTCACACACTTACAGAATCACACATAGACTACCACAAAAGAGGAACAACGTCATAGTACAGACATAAGGAATTCTCTTCTCCTTTGAAGGAAATGCTAAAAGTAATTTCACTTTTTTGTAATTGAATGAGAAAAATAAAAAGTGGAAGATGATAATAACTGGAAAAATTATGGAATGAAACTGTTAAGTTCGAAGAATAAGGAGACCAGACATCTGACCAGTGACTTCAACTCTTTAATAATAACAGGAATAGGAATAGAACAGAGCAACTCTATGGGCAGCAGTAACCCTTTTATAGGGTTGGCTGCTACCCTATTAACCAATAACCTTTGTGATAAGTTCAATAATAACCAATAAGGAGTGGCCTCATCCTGACCAATCCCTGTTCGTTGTTTGAGGACCAATCAGGTGTGTAGGCCTTCAACCCCTACTTTGCATTTTATGCTAGTTACTTTTATTGATTCATAACAAAACAATTTGATTCTAAGAAGGATCAGAGGTGATATTCAGCAGGTTCTGACAAGCTCTGGAGAACTGGTAGTGGAAATTTTGAGTAGTTTGTAGAACCAGTAAATCCCACCTCTGACTGGCCCCGCCTCCATCTATTCTCTGCCTCCCGAGGCCCAGCTGATCGGCTGGGTCTTCTTTTGTTGCCCTGCACAGGAGAACGGAGCTGGAAAGCAAGTTAATGGGATGGGGAGGGAATGGAGATTTTGCAGTATACTTCCCCTGCCATGCCCACCAAGCCACGCCACAGAACTGGTGGTAAAAAAAATTTGAACCCCACCACTGAGAAGGACGATAGGTATTGACCAGAATTCTACCCCACCGAGCAACTTTTTATCACTGGTACTGCTCTATGTCTAAAACAGGGGTATCAAACTCAAGGCCCATGGGTTGGCATGGAGTGCTTAAATCTGGCCTCCTTGGCTGGCCTGGAAATATCAAAGGACTGAGCCATGGTGCCTCTGCCAGCCAAAATGGGCTGCCCCCACGGCCCGTTTTTGGCCTCCCCGGCCTCCAGCAGTACTCTGCTGGCAAAATGAACTGCATGGAGATACCTCGAGGCCCCCGCACAGCCCATTTTTGGCTGGCAAGGTGCTGCAGGAGGCATCCATCCCCCCCTGAAAACCTGTTTGACACCCCTAGTCTAAAACATACCTATAAATAGAAACCATTACTGAAGAACACTCTTAGCTGGGTTAACTAGGACACAAAGTATTAATGTACTGAGATAATATTGAAAGGGGATCAACTGATATAGTCAACAAATCCATAGGGGACAAGATTTAACTCAAAACATGCCCAGTTCACGCATAAGTTTAAACTAATTCTCATCAATCACTCAGTTTGTAGGACAGGCAAACTCAGTTGTGAATTCCTTCAAGTGTTACAGGCAACATTAACAACAATTAATATATTGTCCAGTCATTGATTAACTGTAGTGACAAAGGTGCATCTACAGCTACCTGGCTAATCAATACAGCTACTAGGGTAATGGAATTTTGCCAGTACTTTTTTCTGTTATACGTTTTTTCCAGAAAAAAAATTGATACTTCCTGGAGAATGTGATTAATGATTTTGTATTTCAAAAATGGTGATTTCCTCAGTGATTGTGTGTGCCACTACTACTGATGAGAAGATCCACAAATATGTAATAAGAGCTACAGTTTTCAGCTCATAAGAAATATGAAGAGTCCAATGCAGTTTTTTTAATTCATATGTACATTTCAATAATATTAACTTGTCAAGTCACAATAAAGAAGCCATAAGATTTTCTGAAAAGGGTCGATATGCAAAAAATATTCCCTCTGGTCATTTGACATACTTAAGCAAGTCAGGTAAAGGCCCATCATATTTATTTGAAAATACACAAAGATTCATTAGTATTAATTTATTATTATTTATTGATTGGTGTCTTCAAGTCAGCCTTGATTCCTCATAACTATGTAGATTAGTCCCTGTGGTCTTGTTGGCAAGAGATTTGGAAGTGATTTGCTCAATCACCATTATCTACTGTAGAAAAAAGAATAATAGAATTGGAAGGGAACCTTGGAGATCTTCTAGTCCAACTCTCTGCTCAAGCAGAAGACCCTATACCATTTCAGACAAATGGCTGTCCAGTTTCTTCTTGAAAACCTCCAGCAAGCCTTCTGGAGGCAAGCCATTCCATTGATTAATTATGGTCAATGTCAATGGTCAATGTCAGGACATTTCTCCTTAGTTGGATCTCTCTTTAATGAACTTTTACCCATTACTTCTTATTCTCCCCTGAGATGCTGGAGAATAAGTTGACCACCTGTTCTCTCTAATAGCCCTTCAAATACTGGGGAACTGCTATCATATCACCAGTTGGCTTCATTCCAATTGCAGGATTAGAAATCATGATTCTCCAGTTTTTTTCACTGGAAAATTTTAAATCATTACACCAAATTAGCTCTCATTATTAATCTTGGTGAGATTTTTTTTATGGGTTATTGGGGTATGAACCAAGCTTTTTTGGTCTATGGTTTATAGAATTGTACCCATAAAATAGCTGAGATTAATAACCATGTTAAGTGTTTTATATGAGTACAGCCAGAAGGTATTGATAGGTTATAGGCCAGAGGTAGTATTCAGCCGGTTCAAACCAGTTCTACCAAACTTGTAATGAGTCTTCACAGTTTGGAGAACCAGCAAATAACACCACTGCGCACCCCACTCTGCCCCACCCCTGCCCTATATATCTTGCCTTCACCACATGGCCCAGCTACTTTCTGTGCCTCACCTCTGCATCTTGTCTGCTCTGCTCACCAAATATAAGCAGGTTGCCCACTCACACTTTGCCTCAGGTTGGGGCTCAGGGATGTGTCATTCCACAGCTGTGGCCTGGCCCCAGAGCCTCTGCCCCCTTGCCCTTCACCTTGGCTAGGTTGAGGGATGCTCCATTTCTTTGCTCTGGCCTTGCCTCGAAGCCTCCACCCGCCTTGGCCAGGTTGGGGAACATGCCATTCCCTGGTTCTGGCCTTGCCCTGGAGCCTCTGCCCCCTTGCCATTTGCCTCAGCCATTCTCCTGCTCCAGCCTTGCCACGGGCCTCTGCCTGCATGCTGCCACCCCCTCTGTCCTCGGATTGGTGGTCCAAAGCAATTTATTCAGCTGTGGCCTGCCATGAGAAGCCAAAGGGTCACGGAGTGGTAGTGATGTGGGCCCAGGAGGGCCAAAGCAATTTGGGAATGGACCGGATGGTTCTTCTTACCATAAGAAGTCCCATCTGAAAAGTGCTGTAGCGGAGATCTTGCAGCCGATTCTTCCATCCCTTGCTGAGCCTCGGTTGCTCACTGGGACTCTCTATGTGCTCTCCATGTCGGCAGCTGCTTCTTTTTGCTGCTGCTCTTGCTGGGAGAGCATCTTGTGCCCCCTCTTTCCTCTAAGTCCCATCCAGAAAGTGCTGCGGTTGAGAGAAACAGCATTCAACATGGCTGCTGTTTCTCTGTGCCACCGTGCTTTCCAGATGGGACTTAGAGGAAAGTGGCGGCTCACAGCTGCTAATTTGCACAAGATGGTCTCCCAGTAGTGTGGAAAGAAGCAGCTACTGCCCCAGAGAGCAGAGATGGAGGGGAGCAGGTCCTGAAAGGCTGCTCAGTCGAGCCTTGCCATGTGGCAGAAGCCATGCATGCATGTATGCATGGAAGCTACACACACGTGCATGCACACACTCACATTTTCGGTGAACCAATGGTGAAATCATTTGAAACCCACCACTCTTACAGGCTATATTTTGTATAGGCAGGGAAGTCAAGATAAAATGACAAACCTGGTAATTTTCTTCCATTAATAGTAATAGTGTTGAAGTTTACAGAAAGAAGACGATAAGACTCTAGAGAAGAGAGTTATAAAACTTAACAAAAAGCCTTGGATAATTAAATAGGTGCAGTGTGTTCTTTTTCTCTTTTTTAAGCTGGACTATTCTTTACTTTAACAAACCCCCTCCTTATTAGCTTATTATTTTTGATAGTCATTTAGACCTTTGGCCTTTTGGAACTTGTTTTTCTTTTTCTTTTTTCTTTTGGAGTTTATTTTTTATCTTTGCATCTTATTTTAAAGGGAAAATCTTAGTATTAATCTTTTCTTTTTCTTTTTAAGGGAGTAGTCTTTTTTTCTTTTCTCTCTCTCTCCCTTCCCCTTTTTTTATTCACCTTCCATATTGGTTTTTTTCCCCCTGTGGCTCTTTTTTTAAATACCTTTTTATATCTGAGACTTTAGGATTAAGGTGTTGAAGAACCTGAAGAACTTTATTTTTTCTTCCTTATTTTTTATTCTTTTTCTCTGCTACCTACAATACTTAACAATTCTTCCTTTTTCTGTTTATGTTTTTTTTTCTTACTTTTTTGGTTTTTTTTTCCTGCTATTTAACCAATCAATTGGATTAAGGTATACAAGAACCTGAAGAAACTTTTCTTTTATCCTGCTTTCCTTTTTTCACTATTTTTACTTGGAATTACAATTGGTCATTATATGAGTGGATTAAGGTCTAGAAGAACCTGAAGATTTTGAATCGTTTGAAATGAGCAGGAAACTAACAGCGGCTGGTTCCTCAATTCCTACCTCTTCCTCTTCACCATCCGGAGAACAACACTCAATACAGACGATGTCACAACAAGAAAAAGAACAGGAAAAGGTGACACTGCAGATGATAATGAAAGGAATTCAAAACATACAAGCAAGAACAGAGAATACTGAAAAGAGAACAGAAAAAAACTGATGAAAAGGTGGAGAATATTCAACAAATGATGATGAAGTATGATGAGAGATTCCAAAAAATTGAAGAAGATAAACAAAGAGATAAGAAGATTGGAGATATTGATGGCAGATTAACTGTGGTTGAACAAGATAAAGGTGGGATGCTGAGATGGGAGATGGATAGATCAGAATTTTATCTTAGATTCCAAAACATAGAGGAAGAAAAGGGACAAAACTTGGCTGAGATAATGATAGAAATCTTGGCTGGAGCCCTGGAAAGAATGAAAGAGAAGATGATGGATGGAATAGATGAGGTCTTTCGAGTCTTCGCAAGATACGCAATGAGAAATAGTCTACCAAGAGAAGTTCATATCAGATTTACAAAGAAAGCTATTAAAACACAAATATTGCAGGTGGCAAGAGAGAAAACATTGAAATATAAAGATAAGGAGATTGTGGTCCTGAAACAAATACCCAGAAGAGTGAGAGAGATGAGAAGAGAGTACCGATTCCTGACTAAAATCCTACTCAAAAAAGAGGTGAATTATAGATGGTTGATTCCAGAAGGTCTAATGTTTACATGGCGGGAACAGAGACACAGAATTGATTCAATTGAGAAAGCAGAATTATTTTACACAGAATACTTCAGAGGGAAAGAGGAGGAGAGAGAAAAAGAAATGTCATTAATTGAATTCCAAGAGGACTGTCAATATTTGATTGTAAATGTATTAACAGCAGCTAGGATTGTATTTGCTAAAAACTGGAAAAATGAGAAAATACCAACGCAGGAGGAAGTTATTAAGAAAATAATGGAATGTGCTGAAATGAGTAGATTGACATTTGAAATCAGAGAACAAGAAGATAAACAATTTTATAAGATTTGGGATTTATTTTATCAATGGTCAGACAATAAAACATGGTAATGAAATATGTGGATTTTTAGAATATAATGAATATATAAAGATGTATTATTTTTATCATAATCATAATATAATTATAGGATAGATTTGGGATGATAATATGAATTGTCATAAAATAAATCAAGTAAAATATGGATTATCTTGCAAAACATGAATGAATAATAGTATAGTCAAATGATTGATTTACAATGATATTAATGTACTTAGAAATATTTGATTGACAATATGAGAACATATACAATGTAATTGTAAGCAATGACTATGAAGTGGAAGCACAAAACTATTTGTAAGCCAACCGACACACTGTATGTACATATGTGGAAGATGGCTTGATGTTTTTATGTTGTGTTTGTCTATGTTTGTCTAAAAAAAAAAGAACTTTTTCAAAAAAAAAGAGTAATGAAGCTAAAATCCATATTATCACAAAAGTATTCCTTCAGTGGATGAAAAAAACCCTACCCTTTATGTCTGAATCTGGAATTGACTTTTGGAAAATCTGTTTATTCTGAGCTGCCACACAACACAACCATGCCAGAATTAATTATTAGTGTCTCAAAATCGAAACTAATAGATCTGGTTTGCAAATATGCAGATAGCCACAAGGCATCACCCAAAAAGTAGATTTTTTTTCTGTATTATTTTGCTTCTATCTCAAGGTCACCCATATTTTTGCAGTCTAGATTTAATAATTGAGATGTATGCCATGAGGTGCTTTTTTGATGTTTTGTTTTTGATGCTCATTTTTTTTTAAATTTGATGTGGCTTCAGGGGGGAAAAATGAGCCCCCTTTTCTACATTTGCTCTTAAGGAACTTTGTACTGAATATTATTCTATATATAAGACTTGAGTGTTGTACAACAAAGTGATCTGTTTTTGTCCTACTTCCTACCCACCTGGCAGTTCAAATGCATGCAAATGTGAGTAGATAAATAGGTACCACTTTGGTGGGAAATTAACAGTGTTCTATGCACCTCGGTATACAGTTGCAGTAATCACATGACTACCAAAGTGTCTTCAGATAACACTGGTTCCCTCTGCTAAGAAATGGAGATGAGCACCATCCCCTAGAGGTGTAATTGACTAGGCAGAGGAAATGTTTACCTTCATGACAACTAATGTCTCTCTCCACATCACTTGACCAATTTGCTTGAAATTCAGCTGAATGAATTTGCTTTGAAAGCAGGTGGCATCTTACATGTTTACTAGCCCCCAGAATTAAAGATTTAAAAAAATCTAATGTTCAATTATATAATTCTTTCTGAATTCAGTGCTAATAAGACAAAAATACATTTGAGCTTAGATCAACATCATAAGACTTTCCTATAGTATGACATGTTTTTCTATAGCACTGCTTAATCTATTTCCCCCACACTGCTGTCAACATTTCTTTCCCTGATTAAATTACAAGTCGAGTTTTCCAGCAAGCTATTATAAGTCATTAAATCATCAAAGCTATTTGATTGTAATGGCAGTTTTCAACACCCTTTTAATCTCATTGTCTGTTTTTGAACATGGAATGTGTTTGCATTGTATTATGCACAAACAAATTGCAGTCTTCCAATATGAATTCATTAATATTGATTAATGCAGACTTATAAATATGTGCCTTATGTGTGAATGAGTCCCTGGCATTTCCCGAACACCAGATTTGCAGGTGATGTTTAAATATGTTTCCATTATTTTGCCTTTTTATCACAGATGGTAGAGCTCATGCAATCTGTGATGACAGTGGGAGCTATGAAAGGTCTGATAGATGAGATGTAACCCTAAACCCTGGATTCATTATATATACCATCACATTCTTCTATAAAGAAGCTAAGGTAGCTTATTAGTGTGCCTGTCTCTATTTTATCCTTACAACTACTTCTGAAATAACTAGGTTATAATTACTTAAGGGTAGCTAAATGAGTTTCATGGCTAAATTTCAAATTCAAACTTATCCTATAACTGCATCTTATAGAATTATACTTACTGAGACTTCAAGAATAATTTGCTGTACTGAACACATATTAATAGAAATTTAAACCAGATACTATGAAGAAGAAACCAAAAAGGATGTTTTTAAATTATGCAAAAAAATGGTTTTAGCTTCCTCAAATAGCAGGGATTTCTCAGAAAATTATCAGCTACTGTAGGCTTTCTTTTACACAATCTTGCGTAGTAAATTTCTTCCCGGTAAGATCTTCATCCCAATTATATAGTCTTAATATGTCACTTGAAACATACTCAGGATTTGACCTAGTTGCAGTGGGCAGGGGCAAGGCAATTTTCAGCTGGATGGTGGGAGGAGAGAAAATTTTGAAATCTTACTGGTATCAGAGTATCCATGAATTGCCTTCTCTTTGGGCTTACTACTAGATAATAGGTTTTTATTGTGCCATTCAGGTACTTGGCTGTTAAAAGCCTATGATTGGTTTTGACTATGCTGTTGGCAATGCTCAATGGAATATCTGTTTTTGATGAAATAAAAGAAATCACAGGAGTATGATGGAGGGTTGATTCTCACTTTTTGAAATAGTATTCTATTTTTTTAAAAAAATATCTTAATTTTCTGTCTCTGAGATCTATTGAGCCGCAAGCTAATGTTTCTTCACTATATACTTTGCTTAGAAGGCCATAGAGTTTATGAGATAACAATGACCTAGACAGGATATTTTGTATTCTAGAAGCAGATTGGAGAAATCTTTATTCAATGGTTGTCATGACAAAGCTTGGTTTTGTACAAAATGGCTGCCCTGGCCAGTCAGCAAACTGTCCATTAATCAGGATACCTCTTTAACTTCAACAATAATGATCTATTCCAGTTAAGGTGTCAGTGCTTCTTTTCTGGTCAGGTGGGCATTAAGTAGCATTCATAGCAGGATCAAATCAGCCAAGGTGGTGGACACATCATAACAATCTAAGCACCTTTCCTTCTATCTATGTATCAGGATCACATGCATGTAGAAAGAGAGAGGGCTTTAATCCTAATGCTGTGAATAGCCCAGAAAAAAGCACCTCCCAATGTCCTGAGTTGTAGTTACTCAGAAATTTCATTTTCTAATTTCTCCTAATTTAAATAATCCTAAACAAAATTAAAGTCAATGAAGCAGACAATTGGTAGGTGATCAGCAAAATGTCTTATTCCCAGGCTTGTTCCTGACGATCTTTTTCAATTTTACTATACCGCTGCCTCACTCAATACATTGTATTATGGAGGAAAAAAGTACAGCACAAGAAAGCTTCCTCCTCCTCCTCCTCCTCCTCCTCCTCCTCCTCTCATTCATATCACGTTAAGGGACAAAATTCTCTTTTTACCTTCCCCCTAAAACAACTATGGACAACTGATTTCTCCTCTGATTTTAGAGTATAGTCCTTGTCATCCTATCCAATACCTTACTCAAGACTTACTCAAAGTTCTGCTTTCTTGCCTATTGTATTGGTGGCATTTTAAGCTACTGAGAAGCCAAATCAACAAACAAATTTGTTTGCCTCAATATATTATGTCCAGAGAGCTATGAAATGTAATAAGAGTACCAATCAAATGTTACAAGGTAAATGGGTTCAGCATTATGAAACTACTGCACCTGTTTGTATAAAGTTTTTTTCACCATAATTTTCCCATCCATCACTTGAAAAATCAAGTCCTTTGGGCCTTTATGTTTATGTCCTGCTGGAAGTATATATATAATTGTTTAATATAGAAAAGTTAAACAGTTAATTTGGAAGTACAAAAGATCTTCATATTCAGTGCTAGTAAGAAAACCAAATTTTAGAATATCAGGCCTTTTTTGTGGGGGGGAAGCCCCAGAAAATATTTTCCCCCTCTCTCTCTTTCTTGCTCTCGCAGTTCCTCTGAAATGTTTACCTTATTACAGTTCTTGAAAAAGACATCTCAACAGCTAATCATTGTCTTTGTGAAATTGTAGCTACCAGGGTGCTATTTTCCAAAGCTCAAGCAGCATGACAATTAAGCTGTTATCATACATTGGAGGTTATAACTCTGTAGATAAATGAGACATTGAGTAAGGACATTACTGAGATTCCTTGTCTTGTAGGCAAAAGCTGAATGTCAGATATCAACTACTTGAGTTCTTTGGATTGGCAGGTTAGAGTAGCCAAGTAAATACATTCTGAATGTTTTGTCAGCAGTGGAAATTTCCTTTTTTTTTTTTAATAAAGTTTTATTTGGGTTTTCACACGTACAAAATACAAGTAAAACATCTTTTTTGAAAATAGCATGGTCCCGGGTTGAACTTCTTTATACAGACACAAAACTCAATTTCATGCTCCTTTTTGTATTCTATTCCATATCTTATACTATTTTACATTTTCTATATAGTTTTTCCCCTCTTTTAATTTTCTCAATTTTATTTTGATTATCTCATCTCAATTCAAATCATTATATTTATACTTTTGTTTGTTCTGTTTCAATTTCATATTATCTTTTCTCATTAAACAAATTTTCTCCTGTAGTTACTAATTGGAGTATGACACCTTTATATCTTTTATTTACATCCATTCAACCCTTATTTAAACTTCAATATATACCTTAAGTTTATGACCTTCAATATAATACATAATACATAACTTCCAATTGAATTCTGCTTGATACATTCTTATAATACACACTATATTCTTTTCTTTTTTAAAAGAAAGATTGTAAATATATGTAATTATAAACCCTCATTCCATTCCAGTTCAGTTCTATCATTAATAATCATTAAAATCTTAACATTTTTAATACTTCTTTTCAATTAAATATCATACTTCCTTAAAAACACACATAATCTCCATAATTAATTTTTCCCTTATTTCACATATGTTTTATAAATCATTAAATATACCTTTTGTTACATTTATTGACAAGCATTCCACTGAATTATGATAGCTATTTTATCAGACATTTTAATCATGCATTGTTTCATATTTTCTAAAATTATTTCTGTTTCTAATGTAACCATACTATCTTATGTACCTTTGCAGAATCCCTTTTTCCATTAAGTTTTCACCCATTATCTCTAAATAGGCCCTGTTTCTCTATATTTTGCTTCTGTCCTTTATAACTTCTTTTCCTTTCTTTCTTCCCTCTCATCTTCTCCCTCCCCTTTTTACCCCCTTGTCTCTCTAGTTCTAATTCTCTCTTCTGCATTTCTCTCTTTTGTTGCTTTCTGATTTTATACTTATTTTTCACTCTATTTTTTTTTTTTTTGGAGTTGTTTTTCCCCATCTTAAACTTTCCATTCTCTTTCCCCCCTTTCCTTTTTTCCCCCCTCCTAAGATTACTTGTTCATTAAAGATGGCTTCTTCTTTGTCGCAATCTCCTTGTTCTGCAGGCATTTCTTGTTGTTTCTCATAATTCCAAATCTCCATTTCTAAAAACTGAAATACGAAGCCAAAAGAACCTCTCCCTTCTTGTGCATCTTCTTTGTACTTTTTAAGTTCCATTTTCAGTTCTTCTAAAAGTGGAGCTATTTTAAACAACCACCCGATTGATTTTAATCATTCAAAACAATAACCAAGAATCCAGAAATCATCAAGTAATCCAGATAGTCCTGAGTTATATCTTCTTATTTCTTTTTCGACTTTCTCTTCCTGGGGTTTTTGTTGCAATATTTCAGTTAGAATGTATCAATTAGATTATTCGTGGCAGAAGCTTCGGCCATCTAATCAGTCTTTGAAGAAAATAGAAATGGAATGTACTTTCAATTCCACACTGTTGCCTGCTCTTTGAAATTTCTGTCTTTCTGTTGTCAACTATAACACATGTATACAAAATGTTTTATGAGTTGACAGGCTGTCCAATCTCTTCTTAAAAACCTCCAGGTTGGAGCATCCACAATTTCTGAAGGCAAGCAATTCTACTGGTTAATTATTCTAAGCCAGTGACATCACCACTGCAACTTGTACACAGAGGTACTTTCCCTCACATGTTTCAGGTATATATGTGCCTGTATCATCAGAATAAGGATATTGCTTAGAGTGTGACAGTGGTGGGCTTCAAACTAGTTTGCCACAGGTTCGGAGGGCATGGCTTGGTGGGTGTGCTTTGTGCGCACGTGCACACACTTTGTGTGCACATGTGCACCAAATGTGTACTTTGCGCAGGTGCAGAGGCTTTCCGACTCACTTCCTGCAATCCTGCATTCTCCCTGTCACTTCAGCAGCTGGCACGCAGCAATCTCCTCTACTGCGCAAAGCAGCTACGCTCCAAAAAGCAGAGAATAAAGGTCAATATGGGAGCCAGGGTGGGCAGGTGGGTCCAACAGCAGCTCCAGCAGCTCCTCAGAGAGAACCGGTACACCAGAACCAAGCTGAACCAGTAGAATACCACCACTGGAGTGTAGGTATGCAAATTTATATCATAGTACTTTTACTTGTTATAAACTCACCTCTTAATTGCTTAGAGAAAGTTACTGCTTTACTGAAGATTTTAAATAACTTTTCTTTAGTGTTTCTTTTAGTTGTGATTTTACATTGTTCATAACAACATTATGTGATCCCCAAATGGATCATTTCAGAAGATAAAATACTATAAATATCACAAATATTGTGCTACCCTTATGCAGATAACGCCACAAGGCAAAACTGCTGAAAACTCAAAATCATGATCCAAATTTGCATGCATTATCTGAGGAATTTAGTTGCCAAGCTAGAAGTAATTGGTCCCAGAGCAGATTATAAATCTATTCACACAAACATAGCAGCTCTTGCACTTTTTATGTCTGGGGTTTTCTGTACTCGGGGTTTGTTTTTTAATTAAAATTGGAGGCAAACTTAATTCCTTTTTTTTTAAAAAAAATGAATGTTGTCTCTCTCTTATTTTCTTTTTTCTTTTTGTAAATGCAGAGTTGCTTATTTAATTAGTCATCTTAGTGAACTATCCATCTCTTCACTCAGGTGGAAACAGCCAGTTTTAAGAAAAAATATTCCAAGCAATACCAGGAAATGTAGGATCTTTCTGAAAGTCTTAGCTGTGAATTATGTGAATTAGAAAACATCTGTTTAGCCATATTTCTTTCCTGTGATAATGCCATTTTTTTTAACCCTATAGGAAAATTAATCCTATACAAGGCTTTCCTCGAGCCTCTGGGAGGCAAAAATGGCCTCCCCTGGGCTCTGGGGGTCCCCCGGAGCCCAGAAATGGGCCCATTTCTGGCCTCCAAAACTTCCGGGAGGCTCATTTTTCACCCTCCTGGAGCCTCTGCACAGGCTCTGTACCTACCTGGCATCCAAAATGGGCCATGTGGGGACTCCTGGGAGGGGCGAGGCAGGGTGGGCAGAGCCAGCCAGGGGTGGGATTTTCTGGTTCACCGAAATGGTAATTAAAAATGACAAATTAGATACACCCAAAATAGGATGAACTGATAGCAGTCCACCCCGGGAGGAATCTTCATCTATATGCTATATATAGTTCTATGTACCCTATATTAATCACTACACCAATGTTTTCAAACCTGGCAACTTTAAGATGCATGAACTTCAACTCTCACTTAATTGTCATATAGTACTATCCAGTGTACACCTTTGTAAGTGATGTGTGATGGGTTTGCAGAGGATCCAGTTATGTCTACAGCATTTCCACAATCTATTAGGAATTTCTCTGGCAAAACATGAAATCAGGCCAACCTGACAACATCAGTCATGATCAATTCCTTCTGACTTTTGGTAAGTACCACTTTATTCTCAAGCTAATCTAATCAGGAATTTTTTCCAGATTGTTGCCTAAATGACTAGTTGTGTCTACCTGGATCTTCCTTTCTCCCTTTCTGAAACCAGAGAAGCACCTATCATCTTCCCATCATTTGGCACTTCACCAAGAAGTGCCAAATTGCTCAGATACTTTTGTGCCAGATTGCTCGGATACTCTTAGGCTTTGGCCAGATTGAGACAGCCAGCAAGTTCCTTGAGTGATAGGAAAGGGGTCCTAGACATACCTACATTCAACCATAAGGAACCCAGAAATGTGGGCATTCCCTTCCCAGTTGGGAAATGGCCATCTTGGCCCATACCCAACCAGGACGTGGGTGTTGAAGCAGCCTGTCTGCCCTCATCAAGAATTTTGGACTCAGAAAGCCAAATTAATGCAGGACTTCGTAAAAGCCCTAACAAAAGCTTCAACTGTTCTATCCCTAACAAAAGCTTCAACTTCCTTGGCTGCTCACCATAAAGCTGCTGCCAGCCACATCAGGTCCATCCATATATATTCTCTGACTGCTCTCTTGGGAGTAACTCTTGGCAACTTTCCTAAAGTCTTTTCCACATACCATAACAGCCTGAGACTTCACATTCACTGTATTTTTAATAGGTGTGATGTATCTTGGATGCCAAAAACTGGATGACTGCCAGAGTTAGATTTTTATTTTAGTGCAGCTTTGCTACTCCTACTATTTCCATTTGTTTTGTAGCCTTGGTGTTTACTACTTTCAATGCTCATAACTACTTGCCCTTGAGCACAGATTTTAGGTATACATCAACTCACTCAGTCTTAGGAGTTTCAATTTTTTTCCCTCCCATACACTGGAAAAGTTTAATAGATCCCCCCACCACCACACACACACACACAAAATAGTACAATTGCTTCCTCAGTGCCTGTTCAGAAACAGGAGAAAATGCTTTGAAGGAAAAAAAAGAGGATGTTACATTCATATTCGTGGATCCAAAGATCTGAATTTTGTGATCTTTGAATGCTGAAAAAAACAACAACACCTCCACCTATCTCAACACTCAAAAGCATAAAGTTTGTCATTCTTTATGAAATTATCAACAGTCCTGTGAATCAAAAGTATAACAAAAGGAAATGAATAGAATAGTTTACTCCAGCCTCCTTCTGCATCACATCTACCTGAACATGGCATTTTAAAATGAAGAATCTGGCACAAGGACCTTTATGGGCACTGGAGTTCATATTCTGGAACACATAACACCAGACAAGTCATAAAAAGACAAAATAACAAAATTGCATCTTGCTTACTTTGGCCATGCCGTTTCACTGAAAAAAGCAATAATGTTTAGAAGCATTAGCAGTAAAGGGAAACCAGGCCACCAAAGGACACCATCAAAGCTGACACCACCCAAAGCATAGAACAACTCAAAGTAGTGCAAGATTGGAAAATGTTGTCAGAGTGTTTGCAGCGTGACTACTATTGTGAGACAACCCAGGAACAAAACACAGCACACAGAGGCTTTGTCTTTTAACAGTGGTTTATATACAAGACTGCTATATACATACATATACGTGGTAGGCAAATACCTGGCAAGCAATCAGTCTTCATTACTCTGCATGGAGGACCACAATGGAGACAGAACACAAGGACGCCCTCTCATGGCCTCATATATATAGACAGCTTCTTAAAATGGTCAAACCCTGTGGGACCCATTCTCCGTCTTAAAGCAACAATAACCATGTGGATTCATCCTCATTGGATCAGTCTTGCAACAGCCTTACAACAGCTGGTCAGCTCTTAAATCTCAATACCTTAACAAATGTGGAGAGACCTGGCCCATAGAATTGTCAAGAACCGGACATCATCATCATCATCATCATCATCTTCTTCATCATCATCATCATCATTATCACCACCACCAGCAGCAGCAGCAGCATCCTGCTGTACAGCAGTTTTTCAAAATGGATGTGAATGAAGCTTCAGAAAAATTCCTCAAATGGTTCTTTTAAATGTTTACTTACTGGTGGGTTCCCCCCAGCACCAATGTGGAGTATGTATTCCCAAAATAGTGAATCATTTATTACATACCCATTCAACCACATGAGAGCTGCTCCCTCCTATCTACAGCAACTATGTATTTTATTACTGATATTGCCACAATTAATCCTTTTTACTACTCAGCACACAAATTTGGTGGGAAGACTACACTTCACTTCTTCTGCCTGTTCTTCTCTTGAGGATTGAGCAACCAATACTAGAATTTTTGTGTTCAGACTGATAATTCCTGTAGAGATGAGGCTCCTACACATATAAATAATTCCTCCTCCACACTAATAAATAAAATCCTTTGTTTACCTCCCCAGCCATTTTTGAGCTGATGGGAAAGAAACACACTGCACAATAAGCTTTAAAACTTGATTAAGCATGTTATTATAGATTTGGTAGCATTCACTGAAATACATTTTCTTAGTAATCAAAAATCCAGGCACAGATGAATTTAACTAAATGCAACCCAAGGCAATCTTTCCTCTGAGGAAGGAAGAAAGATCAGTTCAGCCTGAAGATATTGCTTTGAAGTCAGAAGCAGAATCCTGAAGATTTCGATTTATTCTACACTATCTTCTTTTAGACACCATCTCATAAATGGGGAAAAAAAGAAATATGAACAATGAGAAAAGGAAAAATCTTTTTGAGTTTCTTTGAATAAAAGGTCAGCCAGGGAGATTTTGTCTCCCAGTCTCCCCATGTCCTCCAGACTATTGATTTATAATACTTTAGAACTCCTAACTTTTGCTTAATCTTGCTGGGAATTCCGGGGATGTAATCCAAATCCAATGTGACAACTAGGTTGGAGAAATTTCCTCTAGGTGTTTTCTGATAAAGAAGCAGTATCCAGTCTGGCCAAGAGATCATTCAGGAAAAAAAATATCAGATTACCAGAGAGGGAAATTAGTGATCAGTCAAATTAGTTTAAAAGACCATTTATTAAAGAAAGACATGACTTTATTTTTAACTGGCCATAGAAAATCCATAGACTCCATGAATTTCAGCTTTTTAATGTTATCTAACTTTGGCAATCACCCTTGATACTGGTTAGAAATTTCTGAAGTTACACTCATGCTAAAGTTAGAGTTAGGGTGAAGTTTTTGGTAGGTTTGCTCAATGCCTGGAGTTTATCAGAGCCGCTTATCAGAAACTGGCTGTGACTCAACCCTAGAAAGATAAGGTGGTTGTAGATTTTGGTCCCACAGGATCAGGAGAGAGAGAGCATCTTTGAGTCTGGATGGGGTAGCATTCCCCAGACAGAAGTGTTGTCTAGACAATGAATGAAGAAATCCCAAGATGCTTAAGAAAGCTAATAAGACTTTTAAAGTATGGCTCATCATATCATTATTAACTATATATTAGTCTCACTAATGTCAATTATATTTTTCCGAAGAGTGGAACCTGAAGAAAGTGGCTTTTTGTATGCAGGTGATAATGTTTTTCCCTCCAAAGAAAGCACTTTTTCTCATTTTGCAAAATTTGTATGCCGTTCTGGTTGAGATGCCTTGATCTCAATTAAGACCTTTTTTAATTTGTATAGCCTAGATAAAAAAAAAAAAACATGGAAAAATGATGTTAATCTATGCATTGTTTGCACTATTTGTATGCTGCAAATATTTTATGACTCTTCATTCCTGAATAAGTTGATAGGGTTTATTGAAAGGATAATAAAATTTTCCTTCTGAAAACATTATTCCTAAATGGAAACAGACTTTTATAGTCTAAGAATATGCATGGCAGCATATCAGTAACTTTTTGAAAGAAAAGCTCTACTATAACACGATGGGCTTTGGAATAGGATAAATATTCTATCTGACAACAAGGCAGGAATTGGTTTTATCTGAAATTATGAGTCTGACAATGGATTCAAATTTCCACCCAGGAGATGTATTTGTTCATTAATAATATATTATTAATACATCATCATTGAAATGTTTTAATGCTGATCAATTACCTTAGTATTTTTTTTACATATTCTCAGAAGTACTTCCAGCAGAATTTCTGTGGAGTCAAATTTCTAACACTAGCTGAAGAAGATATATTTTGTTCTGACCCAGGGTCACATAGCAGATGCATACTCTAATAAAATATTTTACTTCATCACTAAAACATGACAGACAGCCTTCTGGGAATGTTGGTAAATCTCCTCTCAACTTTTCTCCACCAAATAACTACTCTCAGTCAATGTAACCCAGTCCCAACAGCTGGATCCACTAACCACCAGAAACAAACCCCCAAGCAGGAAGTAAGTCTAGGTCCACAAGTTTGGTAAAATGAGGACTCAGATTGTTGAGGTGATATGCAAAACACTGAAAACTATCCAGAAAGTGCTGTAAAGCATTATGGAGCCATATATAAGCCTAAATGCTATTTCATTGCTATCCAGATAATAGCCACTATAGCCACAGAACTAATTGGCAGTATAAACAATAGCAATAGCACTTAGATTTAGATATCACTTCACAGTGCTTTAGAGCCCTCTTTAAGAGGTTTATAGAGTCAGCATACGGCCCTCAACAATTTGGGTCTTCATTTTACTGAAGGTAAAGGATGGAAGGCTGAGTCAACCTTGAGCCTGGTGAGATTCAAATGCCAAATTGCAGTCAGCCAACAGTCAGTAGAAGTAGTTTGCAGTACTGTATTCTAACCACTGTTCCATTCTAATCAGACTTGGAAAAATAGAGGCACGGGGTCATTAGCAAATGAACTTAGTAGTAGAATCAGAAAAAGATAGCAGTTATGTCCATACTAGCCATAGGACAGTATTTGACTTTGTACTTAAGATATAACATTTTATGCAACCAGGAAGAGCTGACAAAGGAGTGACAATTATCATACCTGCAGCAGGCATCGAGGAGAAATAATTAATATTTGCATATTCTGAACAGTATCACTGTTTTGCAGCTCCTGCCTTTTTAAAAAAGGAGGGAAATGTCCCTTTAGAAGAGATGAGAATTTTTGGTTCCCATCCCCACTTAACAGGTCTAATAAGGGAATAACTGCTGGGATTTTGATAATTGTTTCTGGCAGCTATTATTTCCATTTCTAAAAGTTCATCTGAAATTCAAAGACACATTTAATGTCTCATATGAGCGTAACTTAGTCTGAATCCAATTTCTTCAGGTTTGAGTCAAATGATAATGATAAATCTGTTCAGCACAGAAAAGTCCTCCCTGGGCTACACTTCCATGCACTCTTGCACATTCTTGATGGTAACAAGAAAAAAAAAACAGCAGAATTAATAATTCAATATTATACTGTCTCCTCGTTCTTTATTTATATTAAGAATTTACCAGTCCCAGAATAATTTATCCTTTAGAATGTGCCACTGAATGACAAAACCAAGAGGACAGTCTTACATACATATACATATCCGTATCCGTATCCATATCCATATCCGTATCCGTATCCGTATCCGTATCCGTATCCATATCCGTATCCGTATCCATATCCATATCCATATCCATATCCATACATACATACATACATACATACATACATATATACATATACACACACACACACACACACACACACAGAGAGAGAGAGAGAGAGAGAGAGAGGAGAGAGAGAGAGAATGCACTATATAGATGATCTATATAGATGATCTATCTATATCTATCTATCTCTGTCTATATATGTCTATATCTATCTCTATATTATCTATCTATCTATCTATCTATCTATCTATCTATCTATCTATCTATCTAATTAACCTGTCTGTCTCTGTCTGTCTGTCTGTCTATCATCTATCTATCTACCTATTTTTAATGCCCCTCATTTGAAACTCATAGCACATGACATAAAGACCTCTAATCCAAGGCTGCAATTGCGTTCTATTATTTCTAAAATGCACACACACACACACACACACACTATCTGTATCATACACTGACACGCTCGTCTCCTCTACAGGGCTTTACACAAATAATACTGATCCTCAGAACAGATCTACTCGCAAGTGTTAAATTAGATCTCATATCTTCATCCCTGATCCTTCAAAAACGGGACTTACGTGGTCCATTACCATCTCAAAACTCTGAGATGGGGAATTCTCTTCCTACTGTATATAGGCCAAATACTATCTATCAGATGTGAACTTGATGAAATGTTGCTTCCAAATGCACATATAGAGAAACATAGTGAAAGCAACACTAAAGAAATATAAAATTAATCCAATTATTTCATCATACTCATTCACACTGTATTTCTAATTACTTTTATGGTTTTTTTTTTCCAGAAAAACAACAGCCAAAGTTTCATTTGAGTAAGCAACTTTGTAGTTTAGTTATCAACATTACTTAGCATATCAGCATATATGAGGTAGTAATTAAATGTTCAGAAATCATTCTTTTCTTTCTATTGAAGCTATTACAAATGGGTTTTTTGTTTAAATCTGTTTCAACACATCGTACTGAATAACACTATTTATAACAAATAATATAAGCAGCATTAGAGACTAAAAAAAAAGACCTGTTAAAGCTTATTCTATATAAAGTTCATTAAAATGGAACATCAGTTCCAGATTAAATTGTTTTGTTCTTAAAGTATGCAATACAAGCAAAATATTAGGACTTTTTTCATCAGAAGGAGAAAAAAAACTGAGATGCATTAACTGAAATGATTGGTGAAGGGCATGGAGGTAGCAAATCACTAGGAATTAACTGTTTCCTTCATTTCAAAATACTCACTGCATTAAATTCATTTTAAAGTACAAATTAACCATTTTCTCCAAGAGAAAACAAAGAGAAATATATATCATATTCATTATATGATATTATAAAATCTTGTTGCTAGTTTAAAAAGCTATTATTGGTTAATGGTAATGAAAAGTGGTAAGACTGATGAAATTCAGCAGCAATGAAAAATGCTAAAATTTATGTAAAAAAAAGTTTAGGAATTTAGAGCTGAAAACTATTTCAGAATTCAGATTGAAACTTCTTGAAGAGTATAAAAAACTATTTGGAAAATCTCAATCAAAGTATAATTTCTGGACCACAGATACATCTATTCTAAATTTACCCTATGCTGATCTGTTGCTATAGAAAATCTTTCAAGCAGTAGGAAAGAATTGTAAACTTCTATTTTAAAATATGAGTTGTATATAATGGGTATTTCGACAGAAAGGAAACTTTTAATTCCTACTGATTTGCCATGCCATATCCTTCACCAATCATTTCAATTATTGCATCTCATTTCTTCCTTTCATTAGAAAAGTCATCATATTTTGCTCTGTATTCTGTATTTGTATTTCAAATTCTCCATGTTTCAAAATTCAAAGTCAATCCGTTTGAGAGGTTGACCTTATTTTACCTGGCCTTGTAAGATACCTGCTATTTTCTAGAAAAACTCAGTGAGGCCCTATCAACTTTTGAGTTTTTAATTTCATGCAATGAAGCATGAGAAGAAGCTTGCTTGCTCTCTAGTACTCATCAAGGAGGAAAAAAAAGTAATGGTACCTGGATGGTTGCCTTTAATAGCCAGTCACGCTTCACAAAATGTACGCAACATTCTTTTGAAAAGTGACTGTGATCCAGTTCACTTTTGCCTTCAGATGTGACGTTTGATGTTTTGTATCAGATGCTATTGTAAATAGGAGCCAACTAATATGCAATGGCTCATTGCACTAGATGAAGTCTAAGACTAATGGCCAATGACAGGGTCAGTTCAATGCCAGGAGATGACAAGCAGCATAAATTGTATTCTTGATTACTCACATTCATTAAAAAAAAATGCCATGATATGTGCAAATGCCTTATATATGCAAAATTTGGCTAATATCTGTACTTTTGCTTAAAGAACAATTGCTTTTGGCATTAACCAGCAAGTGACAGAAGGTTTACTTGTGACCAGCAGAAAATCCTGGTGTAAATTAAATATTACAACCTGCACAATCTTAAATTGAACCAAATAATTTGAAGTGTCAAGTGTAAAACTGTCAGCAGTTATTGTTTGAACTTTGGAAACAGGTTTGATTTGACTTCAGTACAGGAACCTTCTTATCCAGCTGTTCTGCTATTAATTTTGTCTTTATGTGATGCTTTGTATCAATATAGAAACTGAGTGGATATTGATTTATGACCACTTGCAGGCTACTGATGAAAACAGCCAGTGATGTTCTTTTTTTACAGTGGATTCAGAGTTTAACAAGACTGGAACTGTTAGGTGGTTGTATTATTAGCAATGTCCTTCCTATGAACATTTCTTCACACATATTAAATTAATGTAGCCTCACATAGAGATGCTTGCAAAAAAGAAACCTTGCTGAATTTTCCTGTAGGAATTTTCTACGGGAAAATTCAGAAAGGTTGATTAATTAAAGTTAAATTACTCAAAAGATTTTGCATAATTCCAATTCCTATGATGTAGTTCTTGAGTAAGTCTTCCTGAATGAGGTGTATTATTTAAATATATTAATAGATTAGTCCAGTTCATGTATTGATCTAAACATGCAAGTAATGTTGAATTCAATTGCTTTTTTCACAATAGCAATAGCACTTATACTTATATATCCACTATGGCATATAAATGACTCTCTGGGCAGTTTAAAATGTCAGTATATTACCCCCAATAATCTGGGTCCTCATTTTACCCACCTTGAAAGGATGGAATGCTGAGTCACCCTTGAGACAATCAGGAACAAACTTCTGGCTGTGAACATAATTAGCCAACAAATATCCTTGTTGAATCTGGCAACCAATGGTCCAATTCACATGGAAATCTTTGTCTCAGTTCCACTGCGTATGACATGCCCCCACACATGTCTCCTGCCAGCCAGCTGATTGTCGGGTATCTGCCGTGCATGTGCCGGGGGTGGGATGCATGCGGAAGATGCATATGCAGGGGCACAGGTCATGTGTGTGTGGGGGTTGCGTCCACGTGCTCAGGGGACAGGGGAGCATGGGTGGGTCATACGCACATGTGCAGGGGCATGGGGGTCCACACGTGCATTGCATTATGGGTGCAGGCATGCGTGCTTGCACACACACGCACTTTCAGCACACTATGACGAAAAGGTTAGCCATCAGTGATCTAGTGGTTACTAGGCTACAAACCAGAACACTGTGAATTCTAGAGTCTCCTTAACCCTGAAAGCTGGCTAGGTAACTTTGGGCCAGTCTCTCTCAGCCCGTGGTATCAGATTTGTGTCATAATCTGGTTGATCGATTCCTGTTTCAGCCAATAGATGAACACTCAGTTGAGCTAAAATAGTAGACACTGCACTTTGGGGAAAATACTAGGAAATACAAATAAATCTTGCCAGTGTCATCCTGGAGAATCATTTTTAGTGTATCTGGAATTTTATAAATCTGTTATAAAACTAAGCATTGTTTTGTATAGATTTCAAACTAATGGACCACCCTAAGATAATATCATAAATTTATGATGCTTTAAAATACAATCAGACCAGTGGTGGGATTCAAATAATTTAACAACCGGTTCTCTGCCTTAATGATTTCTTCCAACAACCAGTTCACCAAACTGCTCAGAAAGTTAACAGCCAGTTCTCCTGAAGTGGTGCGAACTGGCTGAATCTCACCACTGAATCAGACTATTAAGTTGCAATTTATAGATGCATGGGACCTAAATTAGATATTGAGCATTTCCCACCAAATGGTATTCATAGTTCATTAATTGCTATGTTCAATACAGGACAAAACCCTGTGGGAGAGCAATGCTTATTAATATTCTGGTACTGCCTTCTTTACATTAAAAAATAAAAAAATAAAATTGAACTGAAGACCTAAGAGCTCTTCACAACAACAAAAAGCACTGAAAACTTTAAAAAAAAAAGCATGCTGAAAAGATGAGTCATAATGAATATATTTCTAACAAGTGGGAGGGGATAGGAATTATTGAACTCTGTTAACCCTTCAGAGGGAAAATTTAGGATGGGGTGATTTTGAGTCCTTCCAAAAGAGGGACCCTTATTTGCCTTCTGTGCTGTCACTGGAAGTTCAAACCAGTAGGGTATGAAGTGTACCATAGTCAGAAAAGAAGTCTAGACATCTGTTACGAAATTAGCTATGTACAATACATACAACTAGATAACAAAATAACAGAGTTGGAATGAACCTTGGAGGTCTTCTAGACCAACTCCTTGCTTAAGCAGGAGATCCTATGCCATTCCCAACAAATCACTGGCTAAGATTGGACTTAAGCATAGTACATAAAATTATCTGTTACAATGTCTTACCAGTTAATGAATATTTCAGCTTTAACCACAATAACACAAGAGCACACAATAGATATAAACTTAATGTAAACCATTCCAAACTTGATTGCAGGAAGTACGATTTCAGCAACAGAGTGGTCAATGCCTGGAATGCACTACCTGACTCTGTTGTCATCTGCTCAAACCTTCACTCCTTTACCCTCAAACTAACCTCTATTGACCTCACCCCATTCCTACAAGGTCTGTAAGGGGCATGCATAAGCACACTAATCGTGCCTCCTGTCCCTGTCCTATTGTTTTTTATTTTTCTTATAAGTATCTATCTCATGTATTCAAAACTATATTTATTCTTATACCTGTATCTTGTAAGCAACTGACAAATCAAATAAATACTAAGTACTAAATAATAAATTTATACTTAAGTTTATTCTTATTTCTATTATGTTGTAAGCATTTGGTAAATCAAATAAATAAATAAATAAATAAATAAATAATGGCTGTCCAATCTCTGCTTAAAACTTACAGCTGAAGTCTCAGAAAGTTTTTTTCTATGCTTCTTTTTAACTGAAGCTTGAGGCTTGAGCTAATAGAGGGTGTACATGTTTGATGCTCAGGAAAAAAGACCTGTATAATATTGATGAAAGCAGCATTTTCACAAAAAAGGAATACCGTATGTATCAGACATTGCAGGAAGCAAGTCGTAACTCCATTAATTTTCGTATTCAGCTTAAAATTACATTACAGGAAATCGGAATGAAAAATAAATGTCATATGCCTATTTGCAATAGAAATGAAAAGATCAGCCAATACCAGCTTCACTTCAGTTTCACATTATTCCTCATTTTTTAAAGGAAAATGAAATAACATTTTGAATGCCTTCTCTATAAAAGACATTTCTATCCTGAATGATAGCTGCATTCCAGTCCTTCTTACAGTATGGATTAGACAGAGACTTAGAGGAAAAAGAAAAGATACCCCATTATATCTTTCATTTATTCACATCACAGTTTCTATAGATACGTTCTATAAGAGATCATTTTATTTATAGAATTGTTGTTCTAGATAAGGTATTATTCCAATACAGTAGCATTATTCTTTACTAATTTTACTGATCTAACCGGGATTATCTTAACATCTAGAACATAATCTTACCTTCCAAGTAACAGAGAGTGTATGTTATGAGATATTGGTATCAGGTCCTTTCTTCTATGGTCTTTTTAAAATTCTCATCTGTAATTTTTCCCCATTAGTTCTCTGTTTAGATACCATGCAACGAGTGAAAACATTTACATCAAGAAGTAAATAAGTTTTGAACCCACCATGAATAAAAGGCAGATTTCATGGAGAAATGTTAGGAGACTGATCATATGAGGATGTTATTGAGACTCAAAAGGACACAATCTAACCTTCTGGCATGATACCGCCTAAGACAATCAGAGGTGGGATGCTACGGGTTCGGCCCGGTTCCATAGAACCGGTAGCTCTGAAGAGCAGCAGACAACCAAATCGGTTCACTGTGATGATCTTTTGGTCATCTGTTTGGCCCACCCGCCTTTCCGGGCTCTTGGCTGTCCTTTATTTCCTGCTTTTTCAACCTCAGCTACTTTGTGCAGCACAGCTGAGGTTGAAAAAGCAGGAAAGAAGAGGATTTTCAAATGCTGCGCACCCCTGCGCAGTGCTTGTCAGCTGTCTGGGTGGCACAGCTGATGTTTTTTTGCAAGTGCTGTACATGCACTCTCACCAAACTGGTAGTAACACTGGTTAAATCCCACCCCTGTAGACAATCCATACAATTACAAGAGTCACAGATCCTTGCTTGGACCAAGGTTTTTTTTCTTCATTTTCAGATGTGTAAGAAAGCAAAATCATCCTATGTTATGTGCATGTCTTCCACAGACACAAGTAACTGTTTTTTTCCAGTTCAAGGATAGAGGGAAGCAAAGTTGCCATCTACTACTGTAATATAGAGTATAAAAAGCTTCTTCTTCTTCTTCTTCTTCTTCTTCTTCTTCTTCTTCTTCTTCTTCTTCTTCTTCTTCTTCTTCTTCTTCTTCTTCTTCTTCTTCTTCTTCTTCTTCTTCTTCTTCTTCTTCTTCTTCTTCTCCTTCTCCTCCTCCTCCTCCTCTTCCTCCTCCTCCTCCTCCTCCTCCTCTTCCTCCTCCTCCTTTCTTCCTCCTCCTCCTCCTCCTCCTCTTCTTCTTCTCCTTCTCCTATTTCTCTTCCCCCTCCTTTTCCCCTTCCCCTCCCCTTCTTTCTCTCCTCCAAAACCTACAGGTGGTTGCATCACAGGCAAAACTGGGCATTGTAAGATCTCCTAGAAATGGGGTCATTATGCAACTAGAGCAGACAATAGGATGATCACATACATGTTAATTAAGCTATTTCTTGCCTATCAGTTCAAAATTATGTGAATGTATTTAACCTGCTTCTTTTTCTGTACCTCTAGTCACATTCTGTTTTTAAATAGGAACTTCAAACCAGCTACAATAATGGGCAATAAAGGTGACCTGAAGAAAACCATGGCTAAAGGTAGGAATAATAGATATTCTGTCTGAAAGCTTGTTTAGCATAGGATGTTATTGGCAGCATCAAGGGCAAAATGATGCTTCATTTGCAGACTGCCAAGAACCATAAAAGAAACTGGCAGCTGAGGCTCTATCCACCGTGTCATGTGACATCATGCTGGATAAGATATAACAAGAATGGGCACCTTTGTAATGTGATTAATGGAAGGCATTTGGCTTGTGCCTTTTAAACTAAGCAGGCATTCCAATCTCATATGGGTAAATGATACCACAGATGGACAACTCAGCTAGTTCTCCAAAGAAATTGAAAATAGCAGAGAATTCCCCTTGTTATTACTAGACTGGGCATGGAAATAAAGACCACTTTTAACAAAGTTTTTTTTTTTAATCAATCACTTGTTTTAATGATACCTTTAGACCAAAGTGTTCAGTTCATCGTAATTAAAGTGCACACTCTGTGGCCTGTTTCCCCTATTTTCAATTATGAATTGCTAGACAAGTTTTTTTTTTTAATTGTGGACTCTGTTTTCAAACAGTGCATCCTTTATATTGGCTTTCAGATGTGATATACATTACTGTTGTCTAGAGCAATTCTATCTCTTCTGCCAGGTTTAGGCTGCATTATAGTGTTCATGAATTGCAGCTTTCAGACAGCTCATTAAAACTTGTTTTAAGAACATTCAGATGCAGAATAATTAATTTGTTTGTTAATATTCTCTCCATCTCTCTGTATGTGTGTATGTGTGTGTATATAAAAAAATCAATGGGATGCCATAACAGAAAAATGTTGTCACATTAAAGCTGCAACCCTACACAATTAGACAAAAGTAACCCCATTGAAATGAATCAGACTTAAATGCATACAATCA
The DNA here is from genome assembly GCF_049901735.1 of Notechis scutatus. NCBI lineage: Eukaryota > Metazoa > Chordata > Lepidosauria > Squamata > Elapidae > Notechis > Notechis scutatus. The sequence goes on along the minus strand of NC_142013.1, from coordinate 95,952,030 downwards.
CACTATAAGTGTTGAATCACACTATACTTGAGACCTTTGCAAAGCATTTGTGGCCTTTTGTCTAGATAATTGCATTTATGCATTTGAAGTATTAAAAACCATGCCGAATTTGAACATCTTGGGATTTAATTCTAGTACTTGGATGGGCGAATGGTATTTGTGGTATCTGTTTTACTGAAATCCTGTTTTACTAAATCTTGTTTTCACATCATTATTAATGTGATGATGTGCAAACTCCTTTACACGGCCTTGATGTGCCTGGGATGCCCTTCCATATAAATGTATGAATTATTTTAGGCCACCGGATCCTACTGGGCTGACTGTTCATGGTAATTGGGGATAGAATTTTGGGAATGATAAAGGAAAAAAAAAAACATATGCCAGGGATCATATAATTTATACAGGATCATGCAAGGCATGAAGATCATCTCAGCTTCTCAACCAAGGGCAGTAATGATATAGGAATATGCTGCAAAAGGACAATCGCATTAGTGACAATAGCAAAGGCATCATTTCCTAGTGTGTGAGAGAAGGCAACAGCAGGAAGAAACATTAATAACCTGGCTATACTTATGACACATTTCTAATAGCTGAAAAAGCAAATCATCTGCAAGTTCCATCAGTGAAAATCCGGGGACTCATGGAACAATGGTTCAGTTTAAATGTAATGAGGACCAAATTAATGACAGCAGGTAGAGCAACTACCTTAGAATTGGCAATGAAAATAATGAAGTGGTGATAGCTTCTGCCTTTAGGGTCACCTTTCAATAGTAAATAACCAGCAGTCAAGAGATATGCCATAGAGTAGACCATAATCCATTCCTACTCCCACACCATTCAAAGGGTGTTCATCCCAAACTGTATATCTAAAAGTCTGTAGAGATTCTCAGTCATCCAGGTCATGGTTGTCCCAAAGGTCCTTTTTTCAGAAGGCAACTGGGCTTTCTTGTTTTTTATTTGAAGACATTTAGATTCTCATTGAAGAAGCTTCTCAGAATTTTAGCTATATATTTGGGGATCAACACCCTTTGAATGGTGTGGGAGTAGGAATGGATTTCCAAAGGAAAAAAAAATACACACTACAGGAACCAGGAGATGTACTCAGGTGACCCTAAGGACACAGATAAACCTCCAAGAGCTTCAACAACCCTCTAAAAGGATGTGGATGACCAGCTGTCTGCAATGAATATAAATCCTTCCATTCCCCACTATCCTGTCAGAGCTGAAGAAGCTTCTTAGATAAGAAGTTATTTCTGCCTGAATATTTTCAAAAGACAAGAAAAATTAGAAAGGAGACACATCAGAATGCAATAGAATGACACTGATTAGCTGATAAATACATCTGAATAGATGCTTCAATACAAAAACAATGGATGGAATTTTGGGGATCTTAAGATGTAGATGTTTTGATTCCATTGATTTCCTGATATGAATTATTCACTCTTGCATCTTGAACCACAGGTAAGAAAGCTGAGAAATGTGCCAACTTCCAGTGCACACCAAAGTGTACAGGCTGATCTAACATGTTGATTGTTCTGTTTTATTTATATAAATTAAATTACATGCCATTGAATTCTTTATAATTTTACACCTTTGAAATTTTATGCTTTTTGAAATAAAATTTGCTAAAATATTAAAAATTCTAGAGGGCAACTTTATTCTGATACTTAAATGGATGTGGAATTCAACATTGACAGGTTGGGGAAGATACATGTTTAAAATGAGCACAGCAATAAACTGGAACTCATTCTCACTGGAATATTTGTCCAGTCTACTTTTTGAAAACCAGTGTACTGCCAGAAAGAGAAAAAAAACTCCGTGGAAATCTAGATTGTTCAGGGAAAGAGAGACTTCTCTCTGTGTGTGTGTGCATGTGTGTGTGTTGGCCTTCAGATCAGGGATCTTCTATATGCCAAGCAAGTGTTAAAACCACTAAGCCTCTGAATCAGATCTGTAAAAGAAGCAGTGGTCCTGATGAAAAGCAGGGAAAATACAAGAAGGGATTTATAAAAAAAAACCCAGGTTGTTGTGTAGGTGCAACACTTTCCCAGAATATCCTTTTATCAACTAGATCAAAGTGGTGGGCTGCTCTGTTCCCAGAATTAAAAGTGGCAGCTTCTTCATTTCAAAGAAGCACTTTGAAGTTTTGAATATCTGCCCAGCCTTATGAAGTAGCATTTCAGTCCTTTTTTAAAAAAAAATTGCTTGGCAAAATTATTGGCTTTAACTGACCTGGATTGTTTTCAGTTACACAAAAACCCTTTTCAGATCTGTAAATAGTTTGGTGTTTCTTTGACTAATAGTTTAGAGGCTTAATCGGTGAGTTAAAAGACTGGCTGTTATTATTCTTTATGAAAGATAATAAAATAGTCCCTATCTTTTACATTGTTGAAATGTGCTTTATTTTTTTCCTTGGCCATTACTATTTGAGTTCGTTTTGCTGTACTTGTTTACAGAATACAGAATAATAGAGTTGATAGGACTTTGGAGAACTTTTAATCCAATTCCCTGCTTAGGAGACCTTATATCATTCTGGACAAATGGCTGTCAAATCTCTCCCTAAAACCATCCAGAGTTGGAGCACTCACAACTTCATTCCCCTTGTCAATTGTTCTCATTGATAGCACATTTTTCCTTAAATTTAGTTTGGATCTCTCTTTGATAAGATTCTATTCAGGGATGGGATCTGACTGGTATAACTACCAGTTCTGTTGCTCTGCATCACGTGTGCATGCGCGAGTCGCACGAGTCACGCGAGTGAAATTCACGACCTGCTAAGCTGCCCGGAAAGCTGAGCAGCGTTGCGTGCAAGTGCGCAGTGGTTGGAAAAGTCCTTTTTTTCCTGCTTTTCCAACCGCAGCTGTGTTGCGTAAAACAGCTGTGGTTGAAAAAGCAGGAAATAAAGGTCAGGTAAGAGCCCAGATGGGCGCATGGGCCAAAACAGCAGCAGACACAGAACCAGTTGTGTGTCTGCTGCTCTTCAGAGCTACCGGTTCTGTAGAGCCAGACAGAACCAGTAGAATCCCACCCCTGCTTCTATTCCTTACTTCTTGTCCTGCCCTCAGATGCTTTGGGAGAATAGGTTTCTTCTCTATGGAAGCCCTTCAAATATGGGAAGATTGCTATCGTGTCACCCATAATTCTTCTCTTAGTTAGATGAGACCTGCCAAGTTCCTGAAAATGTTCATCACATGTTGTTTTAGCCTCTTTATTGCTCTTCTTTGCATTCTTTCTAAAATTTCAACATCTTTTTTGTATTGTGATGACTAAAATTGAATGCGTTTTTCCAAGTGTGGTCTTACTAAAGCAATTACACACATCATCTTGATACTCTCCATATGTTGATGCAGCTTCAGACTGCTTTGGCTTTTTTGGCAATTGCAGCATACTTAACAACTAGATGGCAACTAGGTTGTCAAGCAAGGACTCCTAGATCACTCTCAGTTACTGCTGTTGAGACAGGTATCACCTAGTCTACATCTGTGCATATTCTATATCTCTTGCCTAAGTGTAAAACCTTACTTTTCTCGCTACTAAATTGCATTTTCTTTGATAGAATCCAATGCTAAAGTCTGACAAGATCCTTCTGGATCTTGAGCCTATCTTCAAAAGTGCTGGCTATTCCCCCACCCCACCCCACTTCCAGCTTGGTGTCATCTGAAAATTTGATGTGCTCACTTCTATGCCCTCATCTAGTTTATTTATGGGGATGTTGAAGAGCATTGGACCTAAGACAGATCCTTGACATACACCATTGCATACTTCTCTCCATGTAGATATAGTTCCATGAGGACTACTTGGTGAGTGCATAACTGGTCAGACAGTTATGAATCTGTCTGGTGATAGATACTGTCTATCTCACATTTTTATATCTTACCAAGAAGTTGGTTGTCGTCTACTTTGTCAAATGCCTCATTGAAATCCACATATACTATATGCACAGCATTTTGCTTGTCCACTAATTTAATTACTTTGTCAAATCATGCAATAAGCTTTTCTGATATGATCTATTTTGGGCAAACACGTGTTGGCTTCAAATAATAGCTTTGTTTGTGTCTAGGTATTTGCAGATTTGTTGCTTGGTTATCTTTTCCAGGATCTTCCCATGTATTGCTGTCAGGCCAGCTGATCTGTAGTTTCTTGGACCCACATATACTCTTTTACAGTCCTCTGTTATTTTTCAGTGCAGCAAAGATCTTTGAAAGATACGAGCCAGTGGTTCCAAGATCCAGTCTGACAACTGCTTCAGAACCATGGGATGTAATCCACCTTGTCTTGGTGATTTAAACTCTAGACTGGCTGGATGTTGTCTTATCATGTTCTTGCCTTTTTTGACTTGTATTCATATTCTATCTTTTACAGTACTGGTTCTGATAGGTTGAACTTTTTTCTTCTTTTGTGTAAAGACAGATGTATAGTCATCATCTTCCTTCTTCCCTCCCCTCCTCCCTCCCCATATCCTTATTTTCTACACTATTATATATAAATAAATATTTTGATTTAACAAGAAAGCTGGGGAATATTATTGTTGTCTTGAAATGAAAGTAATTGAAGAGCAGCTTCAAATAGAACCATTAGTCTGGGGAAACCAAGATGAATTCTCAGTGTGAAAGGTAAGATATGTCATTCTGCAACTACTTTGGCATTTATCAAACTTGAGAATGTCAAAATACATTATGTAAGCAGTAATGGTACTTTAAGACTTTGATTAATAGTTTCAACTTCATTCCATTTATAATCTGTATTGCATTCAACTCAAGCAAAGGTCATATACATCTATATAGCAACTTCCATTTCTTCTCTGGGTACTGGAAAAATCCATACCTGAAATACACATCTTCATAGAAGAAATACAATCAGGAAAACAGGAAAGAGAAGGGCCACTATAGGGAAATGGGAATATAGACAATGCACCATTTTTATATAGTCAATGCAAAATTATTATAGATACTCTGAAGCGAATTATAGCCCCTAATAACAGACATGGTAAATACTAAAATGAAATTTGGTGCTACTTGTAAAGGAAAAAAAATAATCTTCAAAAAATAATCCTGCAAAGGACTTTGGTATCTGATACAGGGAAGACATAAGAAAAGTAACCAAAAGCTTATATATACTTATTTAATAATTACAATTATACTTAGTGTAAACTCTGAGTAATTATGAAAAAAAGATTGCCTTATGAATATATTGGAATCAAACATAAAGTAAAACCATAAATAGTCTGAGTAAACAACAGTTAAGAAATATTAGGCCTGTAGGCTAACCCAGACAAGAAATACAATCAGGGATGCTATCTTTATTGCATGATTTTATTAATAGAATCTTTCAAGAATAAAAGCTTTCCTCGCCTTCTTTTCTTTTACTCTTCAGAAAACCAAGGAGAGTCCATTCTGAAATGTTCCTCATACCCTTCCTCCTTCTGTGGGCTGATATACCTTCTACATTACTGGTTGTCCAGCCTGCAGCTCCCTCCACAATCTCCTGAGATCAAAATATTTAGGACCAGGGAGTGCTAGGTTGAAGTCTACCCTCACACGTGAAATTTATTGGACCAGTTGATTTTTTTCAGACCAATTTATCTAAGAGGTTATTGTTATCAGAAAAAAAATGATGAGCTCTGAATTCCTAGAGGAAGAATGGAATATTGCTCCAAATAATAAATACATGAGGATGATAAGTATTCTTTTTCTCATTAAACAATGTAATTTCTGCATTTAGACCACTTAAGAAACAAATGTCAAAAGTTTAAAATTCCTTTTACTCAGATTGACCATAGTTACAAGAAATTGTAAGTTGAACGTGCTCAACGTCCCTTGTTTGTTTTTATATGAAGTGGGAGGTATATACCTAATTCACTTTTGGATCTTATCTGGGCTTTACAATATTGCAGAAACAATCTGGGTTGGTCACCAGGACTACTAGTTTAGTCTTCCAAGCTTCCAGGTACATGCTGGAGTTATCCTCAGGGAACTTCTCTCTACCAGAACTTCTCTTTACCACATTTTGGTTGAGAAAAGTTTCCTCAGACAGGATCCTGAAACATTATTCTGGGACACAAGTATTTGCTTTCTACAATATAAATTTAATAAATAAATGATCTGTTCATTGGCTTGGTAACAGATCCTCTTGGTCTCTCTCTGTTTAAAGTCACCTTCTTTATTCTCTACATATTTATTGACATTTGTCATGACTGGATTTCTAGGTTATTTGATGATCTTGCAGTCCTTAAAGCCCGTTGAATATTTGCTACTTCAGCATTAGCAATGGCACCAAAAAATAGAAAAATGACAATACATAAGAAAAAGAACTATCCCTGAACAATGGTGTGAGAGAAGAATACAAGCAAAAAGAAGTCAATTCATAAATATCAATTGTGGAACATACTGCTATTGAAAATGCTATTCTTGAATGGGACATGAAGAAGAATTTTGCATTGACAAGGACTGTTTGGGTAGTATATTTGTAAGTGTGCACACAATATAATGTTCTGCCGGTATGTACTCTCCACCCAAACTCTCACACACATATTGCCATTGGAACTGCCCTCTTAAAGTTTATGGTAGTAATATGCTTCTATATCAAAATATCTAGGTGGTAGATTTCCTTGACTGTTATCTGTCTGAAGAAATTCACACTCTATTAGACACCTTATAAATGGTTACATATTCATCAAGATGCAATTATACTTTTTGGTACTTTCCCTGCAGAGAAAGTCATTACAAAAGCTTAAGGTCTTGTCTTAATTGCCCTGCTATATATTTCAGTTGCTCAAGTTAGGAAATAATTTTAATTTTTGACCTTTGTATGACTGTTTTCTTTAGCCCCTTGGAAGAGAAGCAATTAGAAGGGGGAAAATGCTTACAAATGAGGGTTATTATAACTAATGAGGGCCAAACGCCTATAAGATGGAATAGGATTTTAACAAGGCTCAGCACATTGGTATTTTGAAAGAAATCTCCAGTTTCAAAATGACACAATTTCATAGCTATACAGTAACATTATTGGTATAGCTTGGTCGTATCAATGTATAATACAAATGAAAAATCAGTCAGAAACATATAATCCATATGGTCAATTACTTTTCCATGTATGTATGCATTTAATGCAGTGTTTCTCAATCTTGGTGACTTTAAGAATTCTGTGAGTTGAAGTACACCCATCTGAAGGTCATCAAGTTTGAGAGACACTGATATAAAGTATTTATGTACTCTAATGTCTTTAGAGATTGTTGACACACTGCATAAAAATATGTTTCTTTTCTTAGAAAGAATTTATTACTCTTCCAAAATTGTTTTTAATTTTTAATTTCCAATACCAGCTTTAATACTTTTATACTCATACTTCCCCCCTGTTTTTATTGTCTGCTATATAAACTTTGCCATGCATTTAACAACCTTCATGTCAGATTCTTATAAGACATACTTCTAGATATTATCAAACTACTTGGTTATCTTTTATTTTCCTCAATATATTTTGTAATATCCACAAAATAGTATATGGTTATTAAGAGTATCCAGATCAGTCAAGGTATGAATGAGGTTCAATATTTGAAAGCAGCAAGATATGATTGCAAATTTTGATATTTTAAAAAAAACTGAATTTATTCAGAGTTATGACCTGAATTATTTGTCCTAATATAATGGATCTCAACCTGTGGTCCACAGGCATGATGTCATCACAGGAGTTCCACAAAGGCTTGAAGAAATGTTATGATTTAAATCTTAATTTAAGTATTGGTAGCTTGTGGTCATGGTCCATGGCGACAAAAGCAGAGGTGGTATTCAGCAGGTTCTGACCAGTTCTGGAGAACCGGTAGTGGAAATTTTGAGTAGTTCGGAGAACCAGCAAATACCACCTCTGACTGGCCCCGCCCCCATCTATTCTCTGCCTCCCAAGTCCCAGCTGATCGGCTGGGTCTTCTTTTGTTACCCTGCACAGGAGAATGGAGCCGGAAAGCAGGTTAGTGGGGTGGGGAGGTAATGGGGATTTTACAGTATCCTTCCTCTGCCATTCCCACCAAGCCACACCAAGCCTACCAAGCCGTGCCTACAGAATCAATAGTAAAAAAATTTGAATCCCACCACTGCACAAAAAGTATTCAAAAGGAGTCCGTGTTGAAGAAAAGATTGAGAACCACTGATCTAACAGATTGATGTCAGTATGCATCCAGGTATAAAAACTGACTGGATCTTCAAATTTATTTGAAAACACCTAATTCCATTCAATATGCTTAATTGTTTTAGCCCTATAATTTGAAACTTTGTTTTGCAGAAATGATAAAGCCACATTTTCTTCGAATTGAGTCCTTGAGTCAAAACTCACAGGGTCTATAAACAATAGATAACAAAGTTTGGAGAAGGAAAAATGTCACCTGACAATCTCAGTTCTGCATTTGTTCCAAAATGAGGGAGTAGTTTCAATTTCCTTCTCCCTGTAATATAAAAACAAAAGGACTATTTTGCATGTCCTGATTATAGAGAAGTCATTGGTTATATCACAATCACAAAATATTATTTAAATGAAGTAGAGTAGATACATTATGAATAAAACAGTAGATTTTCCATTATATTCACATAATGAATTAAGTCTCAAATAGTAATTAGTAGCAATAATTTGTGAATTTATTAACATTAATTATACCAAATACCAAATGTATAGGGTATACCAAATGTACCCTAATCTGCAACATTCTTTAAAAAATGGGTTGTACTTACACAAATTACTTGAGTAGAATGGCAGAAGTTTAAATAAATCCATCTATTTATCTACATATTGCAGGGTGAACCTTTCTAATGCTGAACCTTTTTTCTTGACTATTTTCAAATACCTACCTACCTAGTTGTCTTTAAGGCCTCCCAACTAGCTCATCCTTCTACTTACAGCCTATTCCATCTTGATTTTTCTTCAGGATTCTTTCCCACTAGGATTTGTTATTTTCTGATTTAGCAGCATTTCCAGTCCCATGAAGCTACCAAAAAAAAAAAAAAGGTAAATATGGACAGACAGAGCTAAAGAACCTTAATTGTGTAACTAGGTTGCTTCTGAAATCAGCAGGGCGATGAAGTAGCTTAAAAGAGTATTTAAAACTTAAAGGTTTAAAAGAGGGCTGTATTTGTAAACTCCAATAATATATAGTAGTGGCATTGAACAGCAATGTTATAAATCTTATTTATATTTCTATTTTCTTATGAAAAAAGTATAATAACCCCCTTTTATTTATAAAAAAATTACAGCGAAGACACGATATTTGGGGAATATTAAGGAAGGTGGGCACATTAATTTGAAAGGGGAAAGCCATCATTTTTTAAATTTATTTATTTTAAAAAAATATTTATTTTAAAAAATTATTTAATTTATTTCTATTTTAAAAATATAGAATAGAGATTTGCACATCACATTTCCAGGTGCTGTATCCATGAATCTGTAATTCACTTAGAGCAGGGGTGTCAAACTCGTGGCCCAGATGCGTTATGCACTGGCCACGCCCAGCCCCACCGCCACTTTAGCAAAGGGAAATATGCCACGTGATGGCAATATGTCACATGATGGCAACGTGATGACACAAGTTTGACACCCCTGCAAAATTCTTTACAAGCCTTGAATGAAAAGAGGATTCTTTGGGGAAATAGTACATATCACCAACAAGTAGAATAGTATTGTCTTTCCTCTGTTCCCAAAGTTTTATAATAGAAAATGGTTTAACAAAGTTAATGGTTCTTGATTGTTAACTTACTTTAACTCTTATCACTAAAATACAGTATATATACAGTATATATACAAAAAACCCAATGGCTCCCTAGGACACACCAACTACCAGAAAAAAAAACACACCAACCGCTACCTAAATGCACAATCCCATCACCACCCTGTACAGATCAACTCCATAGCCAAGACCCTCATCTCCATAACCAAACGCCTAGCTGACAAAGACCACCTGAGAACAGAACTACACACCCTCACTAACGTATTAATTTCCAACTGATTCCAAAGAAACACTATCATCAATCTAATCCGAAAAGAGATACCCCCCCAAAACCAAGACACAGAACAAGACAACAGTATCACACTCCTCTCCTACATCAAAGGCACCACAGACAAAATCAGCAAAATTCTCCATAAACACAATATCAGGACAGCCTTCAGCACTGACCAAAAAATAGCCAACATCCTAAGAAACCCCAAAGACAAGATCCAGCTAGAAAACCAAGGAGTTTATGAAATACCATGCAACAATTGCCCAGCCACATACATTGGACAAACCAACAGGAGAATAAATGCACGCATCGCAGAACACAAAAATGCAGTCAGAAGAAAAGAAAATACTTCCTCCCTCTTCCAGCATCTTAAAGCCACAGGACATGAAATTAATTTCAAAGGAACCAAATTAATATCCAACACTGAACACTCCAGCAAGAGAATAATCAGGGAAGCCATCGAGATAGAGAAACACCCCCATAACATGAATAAATGGGATGATAACTCCCGCCTACCAGACATCTGGAAGCTAGCCCTCACCAACAAATGAGTCCCAGCCACGAAAACCAACACCAGACCCAAAACAACGCAGGACACCACTGCCAATCCCCCTCATCAGACCCAGGCCCAAGCCCATCCTATAAACGAAGGACAACCACCATCCAGAAAACAGACCACGGCTGCTTCGCCAGCTGTCACACACCCAAAACCAAACAAGCTGACACACTCCAAGAACACAGACCCAGACCCCAAACTTGAAGCCAGACTAAAACCCAGAATGCTACATAAATTGTCATTCTCAAGTTGTGTCACCATTCAGCACTGAAAGAAGTTGGCAACATAATTGGAATGGAAGGGAGAATAAAGCAATTAGAATTTAATATACCTACTGCTGAAACAAACTTCAGTAGTTCACTTTTGTGAGGTCATTGTGTCCTACTTTAGTTCTATATTACTTACAACTGTCAAAAGCTAAAACTTAACACACACACACACACAATTGTTTGCCTCATTTTGTGGCAATAACAATGAACTTATCACAAGTTGCCATTATCCATGAAAAGGCCTCTGAAATATTTCTATTTAAAAATCTTTCACAATCTCATGTGGAATTTTCCAGACAAAGCCTAGTTACTATAGTTCATCTTCATTTCTAATAATTAAATGTGATTCCTGAAATGACGAAGGCAAAAATTGGGAGACAGTAACTATAGTTATTTATTAATGATGTCTGTAGCATAATATAGTTTATAAAGCTAGTATTTATTGTGTACTTTAATAGCTATCAAGGGAGGTGTTGCTTCCAATAAAATAGGAAAATAAATTTGATTGATATTTTAGAAATAGAGTGAATTGGTCTAGTCTGTTTCATATCTGTGTGCTCTATATACTGGTTCTGTGCTTAAAGCAAAATGTATCTATAGTGTATTATAGTGAGCTACAGAGTTTGGGTCAATAACACTGATTGGCCAACTAATTGTAATGAGCCAGAATGTTCACAACATTTTGTGGATGTGAGAGGAAAATTAACTTCAAAAATTTGTAACAAGCAATTCTTTCATAATCATGGAGCTTCTTAGAATTCAACTCAAGATAGTATTTAGGGGGATTATAGAAAAAGAACATTATTATTTGGTTTTTGTGCAATAATGGAATGTCATCTATCATCTATCTATTATCTATCTATGTCTGTCATCTATCTACTATCTATCTATCTATCTATCTATCTATCTATCTATCTATCTATCTATCTATCTATCTATCCATCCATCCAACCATCCATCCATCCATCCATCCATCCATCCATCCATGTACAAACTATTTATCTATGTCCATCTAATGGCAAGGCTCCTCTCTTGACTCTTTCCATGGGATCCTTTCCATCTTAAATATGTTTTGCAATAACCAAATAGTTTACTAAAAGAAAATATTTTAGTGACACACATCATTTTTATTTGAAGAGTTTCATATTTTTTCAGCAAAGGAATAAGCAGTCAAGAAATACAGCACAGACTGGCACTTGATAGAGCAACCATGATGATGTTGAAAAAGGTATGTCCTTGGTGTGTCCATCAATATCATTCAAATCATTATATTGCCTTTTTTATTGCATTTTAATGGTGTGCAAGTTGAAAGGAAAGAGAGAAGAACATGACAAGCAACAAGGGGATGACTTGGTTAAAATGGAGATAGCTGCATTGGAAGATGTAGGGGGCGTGCATAAGCGCACCAACGTGCCTACTGTCCCTGTCCTATTGTTTCTCTTATTCTTCTTTTATTTTTCTTATATGTACCCATTTCATGTATTCACAACTATGTATACATTTATACTTATTATCTTGTAAACAATTGGCAAATCAAATAAATAAATAAATAAAATAAAGATTTGAAACAGGAGGTTAGGGACAGATAGTAATGGATAAAATCTATCTATTCCATTGCTAGGAGTCAGCAATTTCATGATGGCTCATAATCAATCAAGATATATAAGATCATATTTCAATGTATTTTATTATATGGGAATGAGAATTGGGAACGTAAAGAAGAACTTTAAGCAAGCGGAATGCAGTTAGAATAGGTACAGTAGTAACTAAAAGTGTGATAAAATAAAAAGATTGAGTCAAGAATGAATTGGTTTGGGTACACTATCTAATTACTATCTCAAAAAGTTAAACTACCAGCTTTTATATTTGACAGAAGTTTTGTAAGCCAATGACTAATGCTCTGCACAATGTCTTAATGCATGGCTAATGGATTCATTCTAAAGTCAACCAGATCATTAATTTATGATCATTTAAGCAGGTTAGAATAGCTATTAAATAAATGTGTATCTTGCTAATGCTGTCCTAATTTGCAAGACAGCTGATAATTTCTGAAATGATTTTATCAATTATGAGAATATAATTGGGTCACTCAGACCTCAGGCTGGGATCAGAAAAATTTCATTAAAAATAGAAACTTGCATTTCTTTCTTTTTTTTCCTTTTCACTAAGATAATTAGACACTTATTTTAATAGTATCATTGGAGATACAATGGAGCACACTGTATTATCATATGAAGTACACTGTCATATACACATGTCAGATCTTTGGCATAAGATATGTATATTTGTGGGTCCAATGAGTGTGTACCTTCAGTAGAGTATCCATACAGTTTTTGCTTTAAGATACCATGCATTTTATCTATTTTTCCACCAATTTTATTGCCAATATTATTTTGCATACAAAAATACCAGCATTCTTAAGTTAAAAACCATTTGAAAATTTTGCATGCTTAACATCACACTCTTGCAGATGCTCTCAAAAATTAATTTTTAGTCTGCAGTATTCCTGTATTCACTAACTAAATATAGAATTAGAATATTATAAATAGAATAGTGTTAGAATATCTTGCAAGCCAAGGTACTGGCAATTTGTTACCAGATTGTAGTATTTCAAACAACATCCTGAAAAGCAAGTGTTTCACTAATGGTATAATTTGTTTCCAAGAGCACTTAAGAAACTGAAATAGCTGCAATTTAGATACAGAAAAAATAACAAAAAGTTTTATTACCATTAAATTCTTTCTAATCTACTAGTTTATAATACTTGTAAGGTATTTTACAGCATTGATCTTTTCCAATAACTCATTTGGATTTTTACTTAACTTTAATTTGAAATAAGTACGTTTGATATACTTACATAGTTTGATATACTTACAAGTGAAAAAAAATGGAACAATTGATAAATGAAAACCAATTTGGTGTAATCATTAAAATGCTTTTTTGGAAAAGAGGAAACTTTAAGTTCTAAGCTTCCTGTTGATATGAAAGGCATCTACATGACCTTGGACTAGGCACTGTTTGCCAAATTGAGCACACTCAACATAGAGGGAATTAAATTCCAATTTGATCAAAGTTTACATGCTTCTGAAGGTTATCTTGCATTTGTATAAAACATTCTATAATTTTATAATTCCAAAAATACTTTTTGTTTATAATTTTTCTTTTTCTTTTTCCATGAAACATATACAATAGTAAAACCAGAGGTGGTGTTCAGCAGGTTCCAACCAGTTCTGGAGAACCAGTAGTGGAGATTTTCAGTAGTTCGGAGAACTGGCAAATACCACCTCTGACTGGCCCCACCCCCATCTCTTCTCTGCCTCCTGAGTCCCAGCTGATCGACTGGGTCTTCTTTTGTTGCCCTGCACAGGACAACAGAGCTGGAAAGCAGGTTAGTGGGGTGGGGAGGGAATGGGGATTTTGCAGTATCCTTCCCCTGGAGTAGGGTGGGAATGGAGATTTTGCAATGTCCTTCCCCTGCCATGCCTACCAAGCCATGCCCACCAAGCCATGCCACACCCACCAAGCCACACCCACAGAACTGGTAGTAAAAAAAAATTGAATCCCACCACTGAGTAAAACCAAAATAATAACGCAGTAATTACGTCACAGTAATTCAAGGCAAGCAACCATAACTGTAGCCTTAAATACATCCCAAACAATCACTGAATGACTATAGAACAAGATTTATTTATTTTTTTTAAAAAAAGGAAAAAACACTACCCTCTGCCGTGGTGCAAGAGGCTGACTAGGCCATGCCCACCCAGCAACTAGGCAGAGAATCCATTGCTAAAATGTTTGAAGCCTACCCCTGCATCTCCTCATATCTTTTAAAAAAACACTTTTTCAAAAGTGATAGGAAATGCTTTTCCTCTCACATTTGTTCCTGGGTGACCAGGATTGTTTTATGGAAAGGAAGTTTTCTAGTACAGCATCTTCCACCTAGTAATTTTACATTTTATATTTACACTTTCATTCCATGGATTCTATATCCCCATTTGAGTAAAAGGACCTAAACAAGTCAGCATTCTTGGTTTGTTTCAAAATGGCAGATGATGATGATGATGATGATGATGATGATGATGATGATGATGATGATGATGATGATGATTATGATTATTATTATTATTATTATACACAAAAACAACAGTGCACAAGGTGCATTTGTCCAGGCTGAACTCCATGCTGATGTCAGTGCTGAAAATTTGAACTGTATTGTCAGTTTGAACATTATTATTATTATTATTATTATTATTATTATTATTATTATTATTATTATTATTATTATTATTATTATTTTGCAGCAGTATGGCATTAGATATGTCTCTGACTAATGCAGCCTGGTTCAAATTAACTTTTCTTAAAAACGCCGAGATAGGAAGGGTCTGTTGTGTTGAGGTTTTATGCATAGAGGTAATTTTACAATGGTTTTAATTGGTTTTTCAAAAACGAATGAAATTAGAAATGCCAATTCTGTCGTGATTTTAGTTTGTGGGTATGTAAGTGGGATGTTTTATATGTTCCCATGAAGGGCAGAACAAGGGAGACGCCTGCTGGTATATATTCTGTATATAATAGCGCAGGGTTTGTCCTTTAATTTTGCGTATAGAATTATTACTCATTGTTATGATTTATTACTCATTGTTATTTATAATTACATGGTTCCTCTACTCCCTTCCTATCACTGTTCTGTTTAAATCCTAAAGTATAATTATGCCAGCAAGGAAAAGTTCATGGTCTAATTTGACAATTTGAGTGAGAAAGGAAATAATAGGGAGGGAAGAATTGAAGAAAAGATAAATTGTATTGTTTTGTAGTACAAATCTTAAAAGAAGGGGAGGAGAAATAGCAATCAGTCAATATTAATTCACCATAAACCTCCTCTAAATGCAACATTACCCTGAATATGATACCTAGCTACTGAAATTATCATATGCATTGTAATCATGGCTGTAGATAATAACAGCCTTTAATTGCATTAAGAAGCAAGACAAAAGCAATAAAATTGGTTGCATAAATTTATTCAAGAAATTTAATAGTGAAATCTTAGAAATTTCAAGGCTTCATGAAAATGATAAATGAGGTTTTTTTGTTTGTTGTTTTTTTTAAAGCAGAATACCTACAATGGTAACAATGCTTTAAATTCAGAAAAAGAGACTTCAATGGACATTCCATGTAGGAAAATATAAATTTTAAGTCTTGGTGTATCTACATGCTTTCTCAATTTCGTTTTCCCTCTAAACGTTAGTGTTATCTCTATCTGCTCAATACAGAATATACACTATGCTTTATTCATTTTTCTTCAGTTTTTAACATCAACTTGGTTTTGTTTTTTGTTGTTCCCCCATTGGCTACTCCTAAAAAGGCAAAACTAAAGAGATGCTACGTTTCTTAGAAGTCAATAGCCAGTAGCAATATTCATAAGGAAAATTAATGATAGTGTTTACGCAAATTCAATTAACACTGAATGAACTATGAAAGGTAATATCACCTCGAATTGAGCCTGAATCTTGTTGATATGACCCTATTGTTTTCTTGGCACGAATATGAAAATGGTTTGCAATTATCTTCCTCTAGATAAATTTCAACTTTTCACCCTGGGATTTCCATCCCAATACATGAGGCCAATCCTGCTTAACTTTCTAAACTCCACTAAAGTACTGTCTTAAAAATTATGGTTACCATTTGACCCAAGAAAAAGATAGAAAAACACTGAGACACTTCCAGTTCATTTAGCAATATGCATCTAGACATGGATGAACTACAAATCCCAGATCTCACCCAACCTTTCTTTTTTTCCCCCTTAAATTTGTACCTTTCAGAAGACTTTCAGCACTCCACAGTATCACCATAAAACAACCACACTCTAGAGCAGGGGTGTCCAACCTTGGCAACTTTAAGACTTGTGGACTTCAACTCCCAGAATTCTGGGAGTTGAAGTCCACAAGTCTTAAAGTTGCCAAGGTTGGACACCCCTGCTCTAGAGTTTAACATTATTAATAATAAAAATTAAATGGCAACAAAATCTGTTCTGGACTGCTCCACTTTTGACATGCAAGGCTTATTCAAATTAATTCAGTTTTTAAGCTTATAAAGGTAAAGGTAAAGTTATCTCCCATCCAGTCAAATTCAAATTTAGTGGGAGGTGCTCATCTCTGTTTCTTAACTTAGGGACCCAACTTCCGTGGTTATGTGGCAGTCATGATTAAATGGTAAGGTGCACAGAAGACTATTACCTTCCTACTAAAGTGGTAGATAAATAGGTACCATATCTGCATGCTTTTGAATTGCTAGAAGGGCAGGAACTGGGGCAATAATGGGAACTCACCCCCTTCTTGGGATTTGGGTCTCGAACCAATGTGTTTAACCATTGAGGCATTGCACCTAGAAAGTCAGAAAATCTCCAAGGGGAAGATTCCTATTCCATAAGACATTACCTCCAAAGAAAGAGGAAAAGACTGTTCAATTTGCTTTAATTTTACAGAGGAACTAAACAGCTTCTTCCCAACCTATTTAGCTTCAGTAGTTTGTTTACCCTACAGTAGTACAGAATGCTAGGAAAGCATTTTTGAGACCACTGTTTGTCTCTCTGATGTTAAATAGAAAGAAAGCTATGCACAAACACATTGCTGAAGGATCAGAAATAATTAGAATAAAGGCATAAACTTAGGCAGTTTTTTTTTAACTTAGAATATTTTTTTAAAAAAAAACAAAACCATTTGTAATCCACCAGATTTAATGAGACATACAGGAAAATGAATTTTGATCTCATCTGATTGCATGATCTGGGATGAGTTTGAGCCAGTGATTCCTGTGGAAGGGTTCAGGGTCCTCTGTGCTATCATCTTGGCCACCTGTTTTCATCATTCAGGGCCCTCTCCACATCCATAAAAATGCCCATGGAGGTGATCATATGTTAAGCAAAGCGATGCCCCTGCAGGAGTTCTCGTTGGCAGTGGGGTCGGTCCTGCCACTGCTGCTGCTGTTGTTGGAGATGGTGCTGGTGAGAGAGGTGCCACCGCCAGCGGGAACCGTGGAAGCTATGGAGGCAGCTCCCCCACCCGTGAAGCAGCTGAAATACTGCTGGTAGAGGAATGTGCTCAACCTGTTCCTCCACCAACTGGAAGGGCCACTTCTCCATTACCGCCATGCCACGATGTCCAGCAGGGACTCTGGCCTCTGCGTTTTGCCCAATGGCAGCACTCCAAATGCAGCATAAGCCGCAGTGAGGGCAGAAGGGAAAGCGACGGCAGCAGAGGAAACGGCAGCAGCGGCCGATGAAGGTCCTGCGATGCAAAGTGCCCTGTCGCTGCTGAGGCCGATATCCATGCTGCCATCGCCTGCCCACTGACCTGGCCTACAGCCAGCACCATACCTGGGTCTGTAGCAAAGGCGCTTGGTGGGGGTAGAGAGCTCTCTGCACTCCACTGTGATCGACCATTAGGAGCAGCTGGTAGTGAGGCATGGCTGCCCGTGGGGCGCTCTAGGTGAAGGTGCATGGGGGGAATTAAGTCACCCCAAAAGATGGCCTAGCTGTTTTTTACATCAAAAGAAAATAAGACCCGGCCTTATTTTCTGAGAAACACGGTAGTTCAGTGATGCATGCGTGCACACGCACCTAAGTGCCAGTCAACTGAGAGGATGAAGAGAAAAGTGCAGGGGAGGGTGAGAGGGCCAATCCTGCACTTTTTCTCTTCTTTCTCCGCTCAGCTGATCATGGGAAGCTTTTTTTTACCACCCGTTCAGCTGAACCACCACTGGGTTTAGGTTACTAAAATATGGGGATATTCTTTGTTCTTGGATGGAGAAAAACTTCCTTATTCAAAGGTACTATGTAAACTGGGGTTCTTAATGCCACTCTTAACAGTTAAAAACAATCACAGCTAGAAGGCTCTCTAGAAACAACAACCCACATAAAACCTATGCATTTGCGGAAAATGAAATATACAGTCACCTTATCTTATCCCAAAATATTTGTGAAAAATTGTCCAGTTATATCAAATTAACACATCTCTGTTTCCGTCTTGTTATAATTTTCCTTTGCTTGTATGCATAACAATGTTAAATAGCATTAAGATTTATGATTCTGGCAACTTTCTGGAGACAGTGCAGATCTAATTCTAAATTATTCAATTTTCTTACCCTTTAATTTGCCTCATTGTAGTAAGTCCCATGATTGCCTCCTAAAGGAATGTTTTAAGGTCTAGAATTTAGGGACTGTAGAAGGAGATTCGATAATAAAATTGACTTCTGTTTTTATGTTTGCCATGTTTCATGAGTGTGAGGAGAAACCAGACAAGAATATTTATACACCTAAGAAAAGAAGAAACTGGTTTTCATTTTTCTGTTCCACAGAACAAACTTGACCAAAATACTTGCTCTGGATAACAGTTTTAACAAAAATACATCTTTCATTTTGTTTTGTGTTATTTTTAAGGACATTTTATGTTGGTTTGGGTTCTTTTATAGAATGTTTGTAGCAAACTTTTGTTGTACAAATGACAATAATGAAATCTGTTAAAGCTCATTATGAATTAAATTAGGATGGGATTTTTTTCCCTCTGTATTTTACCCTACAAGCCCATGGAAAATTGGATATTATGTATGCACAAATGAGGATAATAAGATAAACAAAGAAATTCTGTCCACTGCATATGAAATTTGCTAAAACAGAGTCCACTGAACCTAAGGATTATTGTAACTACATAGCAAGATAGTTAAGGGTTAGCTTTGGAAATGATTCCATAGAAATAGCATGGGTTTTAAAAAAAACCAAATAATATCTTCTGATAAAACCTACACATTTCAATATGGTCTGTGGATGATGTGATTTCTTTGTTGCTCTTAATCATCATTAAACATCAGTCCATATTCCCACATCTTATTACTAATCACCACATAGTTCTAGATAAATAAAGGAGAATATTTATAGCTCAGGGTTGAAATGAGAGATCTTTGGTGCTCCCTGATCTTGGTTGTTGTCCTGCACACATTTCATCACCCAAACTATGTAAGACAGAGCATTTATTTGTTGAGATCTGAAGTTGCCATTTGTTTGACCATTCTGAAACATAGTCAAGGTCTTTTTGAAGGGTAGCAGTATTGTCTGTGGTGTTGAATAGCTTTACATCATCAGCGAAGAGAACACAGTTGCTCTTAATATGATCACAGAGGTCATTTATGCAGAGTATGAAGAGAGTTGGTCCTAGAACACTGCCTTGGGTGACACCACTATTGACAGGTATAGAATTTGATAGGACACTCCCAATTTTGACCATTTGTTATCTGTTTGACAGGAATGCTTCTATCCAGTTATGAAGTTGTCCAGAGATACCATAAGATTTTAGTTTTAGGGGTAGTTTGTCATGTACCACTGAATCAAAGGCTTTACAGAAGTCTATGTAGATTGCATCTATTGATTTGCCCTGATCAAGTTGTTTAGTCCATATGTTTTTGCAGTAACCTAAGACTGTCTACTATTGACCTCACCCCTTTCCTAAGAGATCTGTAGGGGGCATGAATAAGCGCACCAATGTGCCTACCGTCCCTGTCCTATTGTTTCTTTTATTTTTCTTATATGTACCCGTTTCATGTATTCATAACTATGTATATACTTATACCTATTATCTTATAAGCGATTGACAAATCAAAGTAAATTTAAAATAAATAAATAAAACATTATCAGTTCTAGTATAGAGTGGGGTTTGCTGTCAGTTTATATTTTTATGGCTTTCCGTGTTAGCGTTGGTAGAAATGTTATTTGGTTGGGCTGTTTACTGTTGTCTTGTTTGGCAGTTTCTTGACTGGAGAATTGTTTACTTTTTGATGTTAATCCTGGAGATAATCTCTGCTCATTTGGGTGTTGATTTATGGTGGGGAGATGTTTACTGATTGTCTCTTTTGCGCAATAGGTAAACATTGTTTATGTCTATGTATGGTTAATTTGTCAGAGTGCTAGGCTCTATTGTTTTTTGAACTTGGCTTAATCTAGCATGACCACAGTTTCTAGTAGAAACAATAATTAAACTATAGTTAAGTTATGATGTACCCAAGAAGACTCATAGGAATATTTCCTTGGTATGAAGCCATTTGATAGATAAAATTGGGGGACAGGAGAGACAGTCTGTGGATGAGTATTATTGGGATAACATTCTGTCAAATACAAGAATTAATTTATCCCTCTTTGCAAAATGTCCATTAGTAATTTAATTATATTAAAGTCATCTTTAACAATAATTAATATAGTGGCCTTTTTTATCTTTAGACGGACCACTAGGGCAACAATACTATTGCATGGAAATGTTACTTAAAATTGCATCAGGAGCTTAACATTTAATTAGTTGGCTTTACTTTTTCTAATGTCCTTTACTAATGCTTTTTAGAATTATAGAATTTTATGACTACTTCGGTGACACTTATCCAAACTAATACATTTTTTTAATCTTGCTAATTCTGGATAAATGTCCTATTATAGGACAATTGATATAAGCTTGAACAGCTGGGAAGAAGATTCCTGAGTCTCTGTACTACTTAAAATAACATAATCCAAGAAACGGTAGGCAAATCAATGTATTTCTACTCCAGATTGTAAAGTTCATCCTCTTTCTACACTATGTAATTGGGGAGGGAGAGAATCCTGGATGAAAATACTTATGTGAGTGCATTTATAAATACACTTTAAATATACGTGTATATTTTAAATTATTTTTATCCTTAGGGATGAATTATAACATTATCTTTCTTAGCTGAAAACTGTGTCACAGAATTTAGTGATGTGAAAAATTTAAACAATGATACATTGTGATGAAATTTATTTTATAATCTGTAAATCGTGTAAATTCACATCAGCATCCATAAAATCTGAACCAGTGACCATAGGGTCCCTGTGTATTGGGAACTAAATCATCTAAAGCCCTAATTAAAAACCCCAGATGCCTGAACATTTTGGCAATTATAATTTGAGTACTATGAGTGTAAAGATTGAGGAAGGTTGGCATATACAATGATTTACTCACTGAATTTTTCCTTGAATCAAGACAAGGGAAGACTGCAATAGCCAAACAACCTCAGGGACATTTTTAAATAAAGTCTTTCAAATTGTAGGGAGGCAGCCAGGACTTTGAAAAAGATGACACACTTTTGAAACACTTATATAACTCTGCCAAGATTACTGAGATAGACAAGTGTTATCACAACAAATTTTGAAATGCTATAACAAAGAAGAAAAAATGTTACTGTGTATGGTGGACTAAAAAAAGATTTGCCTGATGATACAAGAGACCAAAGTCAGAGAGTATGCAAAATTTGATTTGGAGATTGATATTAATAGTTTTAGATACTTTTACTTTATTGTAATTTATTGTTCATATTTAATATATTTTTAACAATAAATTGAACTGATTGTTTGATTTGGAGTCCAAAATTGTAGAATATGCAGCAATGGAAAAACTAACACTATATATTCATAACTGAAGCCCAACTAAACTCAGGCAGAAATGGGTCATGTATATATTTTATATATTATGCCTTATATCCAGTGGTGGGATTCAATTTTTTTTCCTACAGGATCTGTGGGCGTGGCTTGTTGGGCGTGGCAGGGGAGGGATACTGAAAAATCTACAGTCAGAGGTGGCATTTGCCGGTTCTCCAAACTACTCAAAATTTCTGCTGCTGCTTCTCCAGAACTGATCAGAACCTGCTGAATACCACCTCTGCTTATATCCCTTATATAAAATTATATATTTTATATCATTAAAGAGAGATCCAACTTAGAACTAAGGAGAAATTTTCTGACAGTGAGAACAGCTTGCCTCCAGAATTTATGAATGCTCCAACACTGGAAGTTTTTAAGAAGAGATTGGACAACAATTTGCCTGAAATTGTATAGGGTTTCCTGCCTGAGTAAGGCGTTCGACTAGAAGATCTCTAGAGTACCTTCCAACTCTGATTCTTTTCTCTTCTCTTCTCTTCTCTTCTCTTCTCTTCTCTTCTCTTCTCTTCTCTTCTCTTCTCTTCTCTTCTCTTCTATCCTGTATACTGCACAAGCCAGAAAGAGAACTGTGAAAATATCTACAGACCCCTCACATCCTGGACATAAACTGTTTCAACTTCTACCCTCAAAACAACACTATATGACACTGCACACCAGTACAACTAGACACAAGGACAGTTTTTTCCCCCCGATGCCATCACTCTGCTAAACAACTAATTCCTACAACATTGTCAAGAAAGGCAGTATTACCATCATTATTCTCATTTTTCCTATTACCTATCTCCTTATATTCTTATGACTATAACTTTGTTGCTTGTATCTTATGATTTATATTGTTTACTTAGTATCCTAGTATGATTTGTATGGATTGTTTATTTAGTATCTGTGACTATCACTAAGTGTTGTATCTAATATTTTATGATTAATGTATTTTTACAATGACTATGATAATGATCTATCACTATTGTGTGTACACTGAGAGTTTATGCACTGGAGACAAATTTCTTGTGTCAATCACACTTGGCCAATAATTCTATTCTATTCTATTCTATTCTATTCTATTCTATTCCATTCCATTCCATTCCATTCCATTCCACTCTCCCCTTTACTCTCTGTTTGAGCTACACTGTTAAAATGGCAGCCATAAAAATTCCAACAAAGCATAGAATAGCTTCCAAAAATGCCCTCCCCTCTTCTTTTTTTTCCTTTGCTATAAAACTTTAAAGATCAGACAAGTTGATCCAGTGTGTTCAGAAAGATAAAGTCACATTCACTATGCAATCCTCCCAAAAATAAACATGCTAAATAAATAAATTAGCAGATTTCTGGTGCTATTGTCCAGCATTATCTTCTTGAAACCTCATGCAGAAGATTAGAAAATGAAGAAAAGGACAAATGTTGTCAAAATAAATAATGCAAACTAGCCAACTTTGGTTATTTTATACACACTAATAAGGATTATTTATAAATCTCCTAGAGCTCAAAGACACACAGTTCAAGAACCTTTATAGCCATTTTAAAGAGATCCATTTGTTTTGTTTTTAATTTAATTGGTTTTGTGTTATTGTTCATATTGTGGTTGTTCCAGAAAAGGTTCATTTAACTCACTTATTTAGGTTTGCATTACTAAATTGCCATATTTATATATTCTTTGAAATAATGCCTTAATGAAACTATAGCTGACATAAAAGTTGCATTTATCTTTTTAAATATGCATATTTCTGTGGCCATATCTTTTTTAGAGTTAATGCATTAATTATGTCTCCATAGCTTATTTCTTAACTTATTTCTTTCTGATAAGAAAGAAACAGACTCGTGAAGATATTAATTATTTCTCAGCATTAAGCACGTGCAATAAAAATATCATCAGCAATTTTAAATCTCAAGCAAATTGGGTGTGGGAAATGATCTGAAGTATTTTTTAAAAAAATGTGTCTATTCCTGTGCAATATGCAGAAATTTATTTCTTTATTGTAGCAAATCATTTCAAGGCAAACCAGAAACCATGTTTGGATTAACTAGTTACATGTTTTGTGACTACAATTAGAACCAGCAATTCGGTTGTTAAACAAAGCAATTTCTAAGTGAAACCACAAGTGTACTTATGATCTTCCTTCAGCTTTCCTTTGCTTTTCAGACTTCGAAGGTCATTAGCAGGGGGATTTGTCAAAAAATTACTTTTTCATTACTGTTATAACTATGAATGGGCAGCAAGCAAGGCAGTCACTAAACAAGAACAATTTGTAGGGAAATTTCAATCATTTCAGGTTGCAGCACCTGTTAATTAAAAAAATATATATTCTAGAAAATCTCACCACCTCCAATCAGAAGATGACGCAATGAGTCATCTTTCAGGAAGGAGTTTGAAATATCAGTAGAGTAGCTTCATGCTTTTCATTCTATCTTAGAAAAAAATATTATGTCTCTGCTGTGTTTCAATAAACATTTCCATCCCACTTAGTGTTTCACAGAATATCCAGATTCTTGTACAAACTTGTGGATTGGAAGCATCTTGTTCTAGTATATTGGGCAAATGAACAACCCGTTACTTATATTAGTCATTTTTTATTTTAGTATTTTATTTCAATTAAATTAGTTATTATAGTTCAAACTTCTCCAAAAACATTGCAACTTTCAAAACCAAATTGCAATGATGTAATTGTGGTGTAAGATGTAGTTGTTTGGTGTAATCTGAATGCATACTGAAGAGAAATAAATAAATCTCCTCCAAAGTAAAAGTATAGGGATGCGGTGGCTCAGTGGCTAAGATGCTGAGCTTGATGATAAGAAAGGTTGGCAGGTCAGCAGGTTGAATCCCTAGCAACGCGTAACGTTACTTGTCCCAGCTTCTGCCAACCTAGCAGTTCGAAAGCATGTAAAACTGAAAGTAGAAAAATAGGGACCACCTTGGTGGGAAGGTAACAGCATTCCATGCGCCTTCGGCATTTAGTCATGCCAACCACATGAACATGGAGACGTCTTTGGACAGCGCTGGCTCTTCAGCTTTGTAAGGGAGATGAGCACTGCCCCCCTAGATCCGGAAATGACTAGCATGTATGTGCAAGAGGAACCTTTACCTTTAAAGTAAAAGAACAAGGAAATAGGTTGGGAGGGAAACATAGCTGCCGAAATATCTGATTTGTTCTTTTTGTCCTCATAATTCTGAATGTGAAAAATAAAAATTGTTCTCCTTGCCATCTGATTATAATACCTGGCAAAATGTCATAAAACAAAAAGAAAAGCAATAAAGACAACCAACAATAAAGAAAATCAAGAAAATATATGGGGTACACAGCCTCTGTGTCATAGGGGATTTGAAAGTCGGGCTGTTATTCAGCCTCTTTCATTAAGAGGCCTCTGTCTTGAACCCCCGACAAAGCAAACCTGCCACAATCCATATTGACAAATATTTTGTTAGGTAAGAATTATAGGAAACATCCTTCATGTTCCAGCACTGTACAAAGAAATAAATATTCATGCCTCTGGCATTTAGGAATAAATATGCTCCGTGTTCCTGTCTTGTAGGCTCAAGTTTATTTAGCTTTCTTGCATGTAGAATCTATAAATGGAAATAAATACGAATATAGTCTACTTCTGTGTCTGCAGAGGTACTGCCTGAGATTCTAGAACTGGGGTGTCAAACTCACATCGTCACGACGGTGTCACGTGATGTATTGGGACTTTCCCCCCTTCATTAAACTGAGCATGAGCATGGTCAGCATGTGACCCATCCGGGCCGCCCTGTTTTAGAATCATGGATGGTCTTCTTCAGCTTTGTCAAGTATGAGCACCCCTCATTGCCTTCCCCTGCACATAGTCCCAGAATGACTGATGGACTCTAACTAGAATGGACTAGAACAGGCTCCGCCAAGAATTGAGTCTCTTATCTAATGCAAGATCTTTGAAGGAAGTGTTCAGTGCCCATCTAGAATCCTACATGCTTTAAGAAGGTGCTAGCAGCAGTTACCAGTGTCCTAATTTACTGGTTAAAGATTTGGATACAAGGTGCCTCACGTTTACAAGGGCTGGGGAAAATTAACTCCTTGTCCTAGGTTTAGTGAAGGGAACAGCTTACTTTCAGAAGTTGTGGGTGCTTTATCATTGGAGGCTTTTAAGAAGAGACTGGACAGCCATTTGTCTGAAATATTATAAGGCACAGGCATCAAAACTGTCATGTGATGTATTATGACTTTTTCCCCCTTTGCTAAACCGGGGGTGGGTGTGATCAGCATGTGATGCATCCGGCCCAGAGGCTGCAAGTTTGACACCCCTGATATAGGGTTTCCTGCTTGAGTAGGGGGTTGGACTAGAAGACCTCTGAGGTCCCTTCCAACTTTTTTATTCTGTTATTTATGGAAACAAGTGTATAGCTACTGTTTTAATTCTCTTGAGAAGCCTGTTTCACCTAGCTGCTTAACAAGAGGACTCTCACCCTGAACTACTAATCTGTAACAGTTTTGTTCAAGCGATCTATGATTTAATAAAATTTGAGGAACATTTTTCCCAAGCTGAGATCAGACACTCTTTTTTTTTTTCAACCAGACTACATCTGCTAACATTTGGACCTGCACAATTATCTAATCTTAGAGAATAATTATTATACTGATTAAATAAATGACATGAAGAGCCTATTTCCAATGCAAATAAGAACCAAGTGTTATAGGAACTATGCTATCTATTTTGATTTATTCATAGGAAGGGAAACTTTCTTGCAACTGACCATTTTTAAAAAAATGTGGAAGTTCCCAACTTCCTCATGTGAGGGCTATATATTATCAGACAAGAGTATCAGATTTAAAGGTTAAAATAATATAGTCCTACTCAATTTAGCCAAAGTAATGGGATTGAAGTGCCACTAATAGCTGATTACGTTCATTTCCAATTCATGTCTTGTACCATATTAGTGCATAGATAATACTAAAACCTCATGTTGTTTATTTGTTTGGTTCATGGATAATGCTAATTAGTTCCTAATGAAGTTTGCTTTTGGTTTAGAATCCAAGAAAGATGTCATGATTAATGTGTATTATGGGGGCTTGTGGAGGATTATAAACCCTGATATCTTTTTAACTGAATTTAAAATCTTGTTTTCTTCCTGTGATAAGTTTGCCCTTCTGTTCTGCCTATTTCTTTTGGATATTAGCGTAAGCTAAGCAATGTGTAAAACAAAACAGAATTGGTTGAACAAGCCATAGACATTTTGTTCATCTGCAGTTATGATCTGGAACATTTAACAAACTATGGTTAAAAAGAATTATGAGCATTATGAGTAAGTGTAGCCTGAGGTTTTTTCCCCCTTTGGTATGTATGTGTATGTAAATCTTCTGTCAATCTAGATAAACTCTCATTGTGTAATTTTTGCAACTTTGATGGTTGTTTTAACATTAACATTTGAGTAAGACAACTGTCAGAGCTTGAAGCATTATGATGACATGTACAAGTGTCCCTACTTTAGTCTCCAAGCTCATTAATGCTTTCTAACAAGGAGAGAATTATTTGAAGCCACCAGGAATGACATTTATGCATTTGTGAGAATTATTTTCCATATAAACTTCTGAGCTTTGCAGAGATTGAATATGTTTGTGTGTATTTAGTGGCTATATGAAGAAGGAGTGTGATAAAGAATGTATTTAGGTTTATCTCCATAGGAAAAGCTTTTATAGAATATGCCTGGAAGCCATTACAGCCCCAGGAACTGTGATGACCCAGGGCATGACACAAAGGCAACACAGTCAGATAATCAGTAAGAGTTCCTTTATTGTCTCCAACTTTGCCCCCAAGGGCCAGATTACCTTCTGGCTGCAGAAAAACTCTCCCTGGAACAGCCTTTGACTGCAGAAAATTAAGTCCAAAACATGGTCAACACAAACTGTCACTTTAAGTCCAATCAAGCCAAACTGAAGTAATTAGTTTGGCAGAGCAGGAGCAAGAATTTCAGACTTGAAAGCACGGCAAAACTCACATGGTTGGGAAGTCACCAGGAACACGGATAAGCAACACCACCACCAGATAAAGTCACATTTGCTTCCAGCAGCCTGCCGCACACAGCCTGCCTTTTTTATAAACTGTGTTGCCAGCTGTAGCTAATGAAGGGAATCAGGGCCCTTTCCTGCTCTGTAAGCCACACAATCCACATTGCTCTCTTCTCCGTTCCTTCCTGCGTGCCCTAGGATGAAGAGGAGGTGGGCCTGGGTCTTCCTCTGAACTCCCTTGTTCTATCTCTTCCCTGCTCTGCCCAGCCGGTCTTTGCCCTTCCCCAGTTTCCTCCACAGCCAACAGAGCTACAATCCCACTCCCTGTCAGCTGTTCGTCTTCCTCCTCAGATTCAGACTCTGACAGAAGCATGACAGGAACCTTTTTAATTGTGTTTTTAATTAGTGCTGTGGATCAGTGATGTTTGGCTTCATGAAAGCCCCCAAGTCTTCACAAACCATCTTCATGTTTTCCTCATTTGGATTGAAAGATTTGGTTTGAGGAGAGCAAGCTCAGGGGTGAGATTCTACCGGTTCTGTTTCAGAAATCATAGCAATCTATCTTCTGTAAAAGATCTAGGAAAGTACCCCACATTTTTTTTTACTCTGCAGGTGACTGTAAGATTAACCTGACTACTTTTCTGGAAGGTGTCTGTATAGTTCTCCCTTCCCCTTTTCACTATATATTCTCAAAGCTTCATTTAAATATTAAATCAATTTTCAGAAAGTTTGATGAAAATATGCTTTAACTCTTTAATTTTAAGAATAATTTAAATATAGGAATGCTTTATTAAATCATCTTGGATACGCCCTGAAAACATCATACCAAAAACTAGACAAAAACAAATAAAACATATTGCCAAATTGAATTCAAGCTTTTAACAATGTTGAATGTTTAGGTTTCTGGTTTATTTGGGCCTTGCCTCAAAATTATGTATCCAGAATCAATTTAATATGGTTGAATACATCAATTGCATTCTGGAATTTCTGAAGAATGAATAAACTTGAATAAAGTCTATGTTGGTCTAATCATCTCCATTAGCATCATCATGATAGAGATTGGCTAGATGGCCAATATTGGACATCAAAATCTCTCCGGACAAAGGGCAGAGAGTGATATAACCGACCAATTTTTATAAAATGATAGCAATAGCACTTAGTCTTATATACGGCTTCATAGTGCTTTACAGCCCTCTCTAAGCAGTTTACAGGTAAGCATATTGCCCCCAACAATCTGAGTCCTCATTTTACCCACCTCAGAAGGATGGAAGCCTGAGTCAACCTTGAGCCAGTGTGGATGAACTCATGACTGTGGGCAGAATTAACCTGCAATACTGCATTCTAACCACTGCACCACCAAGGTTCATGGTACATGTCATTGGAGAAACTGTCTAGAATACAAAAAAATATATCACATTTATGCTAGAAATGTGAACAGGAGGGTACATTTCATCATGTTGGTGACGTGCAAAATATATACAATTAATTCCAGAGCCTTTTATTTTGGGGGTGATTGATAAAGAGTTGGAAAAAGTCACGGAACTCTATTTTTATACATGAAAACTGCAGCAAGATTATTACATGCTACTCAAAGGTGGAAAGATTTGATGTTACCTACAATGGAGGAATTGACAATGAAGATGAGAAAACCAAAATAAGTTTAGTTCTGACTGGAAATCCCTTACAGCTGAAGGCAGAAACAAGAAAGAAAGAATTTTAGTTCCATGCTTCTAAAGATATGATTTTTTTTTTTAAAAAAATGTAGACTATAAGGAGAGGCATGAAAAGGAGATAAAGTGTTCCCAGTTCTAAAAGTCGTATTATAATGAAATTCAACCCCGGTATTTTCTATTTAACAATAGTAATTTTCTCATATTTGACAACTTCTGTTTAAATCAGGATGCCTGATCTAAATCATTATTTGCCAAGCTTACACTTCCCCATCTTTTTCTGACCCCTAAAAATTGTCATCCCATTAGATATTGACGGCGTAATTTCCCACTACTTTTTGGCAAAAAGATCAATGAAGTCAGAGTGTCAAGACTTCATTGACTTTTAAAAATAAGCAAGATGTGATGAAGGAAGAAAGGCGTGAAATTTCTTTGACTGTCTTCTCATAGTGATGTTATTATCTTGTTTTCTCTTTTAGCTTTGACTGCTGAAAAATGTTAATAATAAAAAGGCCCCATTTGCATAAACGTAACAGCTCCTTATGTGGTTGAAGGGGTCAACAAGTGAAGGGATAAGCACTGAGGAAATAGATCTAAATGGGTAGAGCTGAAAAGTTCATTGCTGCATCAACTGAGATTATGAAGGATGAGAGCTGGAAATGATACAAAATGGTTTACCTAAAGTCACTTATTTAAAATAATCATTAATGAGAATAATCATTAGAAAAAAGTAGCGTACTTCCAAATACAGATAGTCCTCAATTTATGACAATTGAACTCAACATTTCTGCTAAGTGAGACAATTGTTAAGTGAGTTTTGCCTCATCTTACAACCTTTTTTTTTTACCATGGTTGTTACTTTGCTTGGTCACAAAAGGTGATTATATAACCCCAAGACACTGCAACCATTATAAATAGGAGTCAATTGACAAGCATCTGAATTTTGATCGTGTGACCATGGAAATGCTGCAATGGTCATGTCAAAAATGTCCATAAGTCACTTTTTCAGTGTTGCTGTAACTTTGAATGGTCACTAAAGAAACTATTGTAACTTTGAATGGTCACTAAAGAAACAATTTTTTTAGAGTTTATCGTTTTAAAATCCATAAGAAACACACACCAATGAACTGAAATATAGCCCTACTTTATTCAAGATGGTAAATCATGCTGGATTTATATTACTCCATTCACTCTTATTCTAAAATAAATTACATTCAATCCCTACAAGTGTATTCAAACTTCAGGCA